>NC_079217.1:66388876-66456376 GCF_029633865.1 Lampris incognitus | reverse complement strand
CTAGGCGCCGGTCATGGATTTCCTCAGTCTCTCCATGTATAAGGATGTCATCCATGTACACCTCTGTGCCCTCTAGCCCGGTCAGAGTTTCCGCCATCTTTCTCTGGAAAATCTCTGGAGCACTCGTTATACCAAATGGAAGGCGGCAGAAAGCATACCTCCCAAATGGGGTGATGAAAGTGGTGAGCCCCCTGCTGTCTTCATGCAAGGGGATCTGGTAAAACCCACTTGCTGCATCCAACGTTGTGAAGAACTTTGACCCTGCGAGCCTTGGCATTATTTCCTCCATAGTGGGCAGCACGTATTTCTCACGTTTCACCGCTCGATTCAGCCTCCTGAGGTCAGCGCAGCAGCGAACCTCTTTCTTGTTCGGTTTCAGCACCGGCACCATAGCGGCGCACCATTCTGTGGGCTGAGTCACTTTTTCAATAATGCCCTCATTTTCCATGCGCTGCAGTTCTTTCTTAACCAGTGGTACAAGTGGCAGCGGTATCCGTCTGGCTGTATGCACCGCGTATGGCTGGGCACCCTCCACCAGAGCTATTTTCACTGGGTCTGTTTTCAGCAGTCCACTTGAACCGAAAACTCCACTGACCTCATTCATCCGCTTCACTAGACCCATCTCCACTGCCTCTGGACGACTCAGCAGACAGCTGCCTCTCCCCTTGATCACATACACTGGAAAGGAGTATTGTTTCTCCTTGTAGTTGGTTGTGGCTTGAAACTGTCCTATGCAGCTGATGTTTCCACCTGGGCTTACGAAGCATGTGTCAGGAGGTCCCAGTTTTATGTTTGGCTTCAGCTTTTTAAATGTCCCTTGGTTGATAACAGTAGCGTCAGCCCCCGTGTCAATTTTAAAGGTTATTGGTACATCACTTATTGTTAAACTAACAGTCCAATCTTCCTGACTGCTCTCTTTGCCAACTTCTCCCAGAAAGTACAGCTGTTTAACCTCTTCAGTGACTTCTCTCACCGCTTTAGAGTGACATACACGCTCCCAATGTCCCTTTTTATGACACTTGTTGCACTTACTGTTCGTTGCAGGACACTTCCGCTCATCGGTGTGCTGCGTCTTGCCGCACCTCCCGCATTCATCTACTTTGTTGGTTGCAGGTCTGCTGCCACCATGACGCTGTCCGCCCTTTTTGTTTTGGCGTCCGTCCCGCCGTCGGACAACATTGACGTTAGCCAGCAGGGCCTCTGGTTGGTTAGCTTGGAGGCTGAGCTGCTTTGTTATTGCCTCCGCCTGGCGCACTTGTTCAATGACTTTCACCAGAGCAAGGTCCGCTGTGAGCTGGAACTGACGGGAGAGCACCTTATCTTTTATGCCCACTACCAGACGATCTCTGATATGTTCATCCCTCTTGTCCCCAAACTCACAGTGTTCAGACAGCTCATACAATGTCCGGATGTACATCTCCGCTGTCTCTCCTGGCTGCTGGCTACGTTGATAGAAGCCCGCCCTCTCATGTATGATGTTACGGCGGGGAATAAAGTAGCCGTCGAACTTTTTCAGTACGATATCATAGTCCACTTTATCACCCTCCGCGGCGAAGTCAAACGAGCTGAATATCTTTTCAGCCTCGCTGCCCATTGCATAAATCAGCGAACTCACTTGAATCTCCCCGTCGTCTTTATCCAGCTTTGTCGCGAGCCTGAAGCGCGAAAACCGTTGTTTCCACTCCGGCCATTCAACGGGGCAGTCAAACTTGAATTCACTCGGCGGATTAAACTTCGGCATGACCGCTCGTGTTCCGATACACAGACTATTCTGACACCATGTAATGTCCGTAGACGCCTTGTCTTACTGACATAAGAATAATTCAAGAACGAGCCGACTTCGTAGGTTCTTAACTGTGTAGCTTTTACTAGCGTTCATCCGACATACAACCTTCATAACATGCGCTTCTAACTTCCTGTATACGTCACACGCACTGCACGTACATCCGTGAGTAGGTCAAGTTAAACACGTGACCTTTCATTCATTACACATGGTGTAGTTGAACTTGACTGGGATCTAACTGCACAGGAGACGTATTAATGATGGGATACATTGGAGTGGTTATGGGGCTACATAATTCCCCTTATTGAGCTGGTAGGAACGTTAGTTTACAGCTGCTGTTTCCTCGGTTCGGGTTTACAGTGACACACTTCCGCTGCGCGGGTTTTTTGTTGTAATGGTGGAAGGAATAAATGGTGCAGGTTGTGTAGCCGAAAGAGAAAGTTGTCACGACTCCTGCTTGAGCTCCTCTACAAGATGCTATTATATTGTAACGTGCATGGCTAAGTAGACACGTTGGTCCTTGACTAGCGGGTCGGACCCTTTAGTCGACTGGTCAACGTTGTCGCTTGCGGAGCGGGAGACAAAGGTTCGCGTCCCGGCCCATGGCGACGGTCTCCCAGACTGCCCCCCGAATTCGCCACAATATATTTACCTTCTCACTGTTTGCCACCAAATACTCTGATGACACTCTGTGTCTTATAAGTTTGCTTGCCTCTAAATCGTTTTGGGTAAAAGCATGCCCTAATGAACTACACTACAGCCAGATGACCCGACAGCGGCCATCTTTTGACCTCACAGACGTCACAGCGACGTGCTCGAGACAGGAAGACACGGCGGTTTGCTTGCTCTTGCTTTCCATTTGTCCATTATTTCCATAATGAAGGCTGAAATATCAATTCATCTTGCGTTGCATTTCTTTTTTCCGTCAGTGTATTTCAGATATGTCAGATGAACTGCCCACCACTGTCTTGGAGCCTAGTTTTGTTTTTAACATCATTTCATTAAGACTGTTATTTCTAAATGTGTTTCTGTAACGAGGCGGCCAATCGGTCGATTCAGCGTTAATAGGCGCACTGTCTCTTTAAGAGTCACGACAGTGAGCACATCTTTACGGCTGTAGCGCAGGGATATCAGAGCGGGAGAGTTCGCGGGGTCGCTTGACGGTAGAGACGAGAGAAGACTTAGCCGAGCGTTGGCTGCGGCTGTCAGGCCTCGTCACCGCCTCTGCCATGTTTCCCGGCGAGGTGAGCGCTTGTGTTGTGCCTGTATTTGTTCTGTGGAAAGAGGTTATTTTCTTGTATATGAGTCAATGTTCCTTTTAGGAAGTCAGAAGGGTAATCGCTAGCAACTTGCTAATCGCTAGAAAATTGCTAATCGCTAACTAATTGCGAACCGCTGGCTAATTAATAATCGTAGCTAATCGCTAGCTAATCGCTAATTCATGGCCAATAGCTGATCAGCCAGCACTCAAAGGAAGTAGCCCATGTTTGAAGGGTAGTAGCAGCTAGCTAGCTACCTCATAAAAATGTAAATGCGGCTACTCCGTTGTAATTGAGTTACAGTAATTGTTTAGAATTGCTTGTGTGTTTCATATTCTAAACGCTGAATATACTCTCTATAGTACCATAGTAATACTCTATATAGTACTCTACCCATCGCATACGGCGTTCTAAATTACTTCACTTGACTAAATGCTAGCGAAGACTTAGCCAAGTGTTGCCAGCCCCCCCCCAACACATTTTATTAATAAATTGCAAGAATAAATGGCGTCAATCAGTCAACAACAATATATACAGACATATGCCAGGGCTTGTGAGGTAAATAAAATATAAAATGAAAGAAAAAGGAATTAAAAAATAAAAAATAAATCGAGAGAGGTTCAGCAGTTCAGACAGCGATAGTTTACACAGGTCAAGAGTTTTTAAGGCTTTGGGGTTTGTAGAGTGCTAAATGGTTTGTATGTGTTGTTGCACTTCATTTATAAAAATGTTGAATGAAGGTTTTCTGTTATTGTTGCCACAGTCAAGTCACACATCATGACATGTCTGCCATGTTTTCATGCTAGCTGATGGATGGGACGGGAGCCGAGTAGATGCATCATTCAGCTTGGACACTGCAGGCGAGTTGGCCACCATCACCTACCTCTCTGCTCTCGGATCACTTGAGTATCAGAACATTTTTTTTTTCGTATAGAGTGCTATAATATATATATTTTCTTTTGTTTCAACTGTTTACTGGGTCGCATGGATTGAGGCGTGTCAAGTCAAGGATAAAGACATCCCTTTTTCGAGAGGTTTAACTGTTCGTTGTTCTACAACAGGACAAATTACACTTTGGATTAAGACTGAAAGACAAAAAAAAGATATTGAGCAAGACAAGAATCTGATGGACAAGAATCTGATGTTTTTATTTTTCTAAATATCTAAACCCGGGGAAGGTTTTTAAAGAAATTATTTTTTTAGGTGGATAATTTGTCTCTGTATTGGGACATGAGTGTCAGAAAATTACAAATTAATTGATAACTTTTTATTTGTATATTGCAATAATGTATGGTTTCACAAAATCCCATGGCACACCACCTGGACTTGCCCCACGGCACACCGGTGTGCTGCGGCACACCATTTGAGAACCTCTGATCTGAACTATATTGTCATTCTTTCATGTTAGTTATATTTTCATTCATGCATGTCACTCATTCTTTCAGTTATAAGTCAGAATTTATAAATTACAGCAGAAGATAATATATTTTGATTTTTTTTTGTGTTTACTTAAACAAAAGGAAAAACATCTATCTGAAAAGGTGGACATTCATTTGAAGAGAGGTGCATTCCAGTCCATTATTTGATGATTTGGACTTGGGTAGCATGCAACTACCAGACCCAGAAAAAAATGTTCTGTTTTTTTTTCAAGCAATATATTTATTGAATTTTGTTTGCAAATTACATCAAAACAAGTAATAGTACAGTACAGCAAACATTTTCACCCCCCCCCATAACCCCGTCCCTATAACAAGTAATACAATTCAAAGCGGGGTTAAAGAAAATAATAAAAACAAAAATTAAATTAAAAAAAATAAAATAAATAATAATATTAATTTCTTTCACAGACTGATTAGAGGGTGTGGTTTTTTTTCAGTTGCTTTTACCCATATAAACAATCAGATAGAGTTGTTTTACTCCCCCAGAGCTTGTTCTTGCTGAAGCAAGTTACCAACATTAGTATTATGTCTTAAGAAGTACAGAACCAATCCCCAGATTTTATCAAAAACACTTTGTTTATGTCTAACAATATACATTATCTTTTCCATTGACATGTTTGAAGCCATTTCTTTAACCCACATACCAACTCTTGGTCCATCAACACTTTTCCAATTAAGAGCAATTACACGTTTTGCTTGTAATATACACATATCTATAAATCTGAACTCATTGCTATGTAAATGTGGGATGGTAGGATATAAACCAAGAATAAAAAGCTTTGGACTCAATGGTAATTTCTTTGACAAAATTTGATCAATCATATCAACAACATCTTGCCAGAAGGTTTTCACTTCCACACATTCCCATATACAGTGAAACAGCGTCCCCCTTGCCTCACTACACTTAATACAGGTATCAGGGATATTGTCATTAAACTTGTGCAATTTAACAGGAGTTCTATATGTACGCATCAGACATTTATACTGTAGAAGCTTTAGGTTGCTGCTAACTGTCTGTCTCTGGGCCTCTTTACATGCCTCACTCCATTCTTCTAAAGATATTTCCTCCTCTATATCTCCCTCCCATAATCTCAGTTTTGTCTCTGATGATTCATCAGATCCAGATATAAATAAGTCATACATAGTTGAAATTAAACCTTTATCATAACAGTGTTTTGTGACTGCAACTTCTAATATAGAAATGGTAGGGATGTCTAATGAATGGCTTTGACAGGATGATATAAAACTCCTTAGCTGAAGATATTTGAAAAATGATTCCTTGGAATGTCATACTTGGTAGATATTTCCTCAAAGGACATGAATACTTCATCCTCCTCCCTGTACATGTCTTGCACTTTCCTTAACCCCTTTTCAGCCCATAATTTAAATCCCCTATCATTTTGCCCTGGTTTGAAATTGGCATTACCCCAAATAGGACTGAAGCGTGACCGGGACATATTTATATTCAAATACTTACAAGCATCGAACCAAACATCAATCATATTCAATATTATAGGGTTGTCTGTATTTTTCTTCAGATATTTACGGTCTGCTGAATACAAATACAGGTGCAATGGTAAGCCTGGTTTAACAGAGCAGGCTTCCAGATCAATCCAAGCTGGGGCACTTCCAGATGAGAAGTAAAACATAATCGACCTTAATTGTGCTGCCCAGTAATACCATTGGATATTTGGACATTTCAGGCCTCCTCGATCATATGGTAGATAAAGTAAAGATAGACGTAATCTAGGACGTTTATTTTGCCAAATAAAGTTGGTAAACAGTTTCTTGATTTTCGTGAACAAAAATGAAGGAGGGGGTAGGGGGATATTCTGGAACAAATAAAGAAATTTGGGAAGTATATTCATCTTTAGGATATTAATCCTGCCGATCATTGAAATAGGTAAGGATGTCCAACGCTCTATCGAAGCAATACTAGCGTCCAGGATGGGCTCATAATTTGACTGAGCAATCTTATTCACCTCAGGGACAATTTTTATTCCCAAATATGTAAATGTGTCTGTTGGGTTGAAGGTAGAAGCACAAACAAGACCATTCTTCCTCTCTGTTTCATTCAGTAACATTATAGATGATTTGGAGTAATTAACTTTATAACCGGATATTTTCCCAAATGATTCAATAAGGCTTAGGAGCGCTGGGATAGATTTATGCAGATTTTTAAGCATTAATATCACATCATCGGCGAAGAGTGCTACCCTGTGTTCCAGATGTCCCTCTCGAATTCCATAAATATCGCTGTGTCCTCACCGCTATAGCAAATGGTTCTATCGCTAGGATAAAAAGTAAAGGCGATAAAGGGCTCCCTTGAGGGCAATTTCTACAAATGTTAAAAGGTTTAGAAACCTTACTATTTGTCAAAACTTCTGCAGTAAGCCCTGTACAAAGCAATCTTACCCATTTGATAAATGTATCCCCAAGGCCAAATCGTGTTAACACCTCAAACAGATAAGGCCATTCAACACGGTCGAAGGCCTTCTCTGCGTCAAGTGAAAGTAAGGCCGTGTCAGGCGCCTCCCTCTGACTGTATAAAATATTGAGCACTCGTCTAACGTTATGAAAACCCGGTCTCCCTTGAATGAATCCGTTCCGGTCTTCCCCCACTACTCTAGGTAGAAGATCCTCCAATCTTCTTGCAAGAATTTTACAGAGTATTTTTGTATCAGAATTTAGGAGACTAATTGGATGCATATTTTCACATTTTGTATTTGGTTTCCCCGGTTTGGGGAGTAAAGTGGCGCCCCTCATAGATGTAGGGAGAAGACCATTCTCAAAGGATTTCTGAAACATCTCCAAGAGGGGTGGTATTAATTTGGTTTAACATTTTTTATAAATGTCTATAGGGATGCCATCTGGACCCGCTGATTTTCCAGCCTGCATACACCCAATTGCTTCTGCAATTTCCAACGCAGTTACATCTTGATCTAATACTCTACATTCCTCTTCCGAAATTTTAGGAATATTAAGATTGTCTAGGAATTGTGTCTGCGTGTCCAGATTAGCAGAGCACTCAGAGCTGTATAATTTCCCATAGAAGTCTCTAAAGGCTTCATTAATCTCTGTTGGGTCCACTATAGTTCTACCACTTGGGACTTCAATACAGTTAATAGACCTTTCTGTTTGTTGTTGTTTAATGCGCCGTGCTAGAAGTTTTCCGGGCTTTTCCCTCTGATCATAGTAGGACTGTTTGAGTCTCATTAAATCAGCAGCCGCTTTATTAGCTGCCAGTTCATTGTACTGTGCTCTAAGCAGTAGCAGTCTTGCATGAACATCTGTATGTATATGTCTATTATTATATATTTCTGTTTCCAGTTTTTAATTTCCTCATCTAATGTCTTCATTTTAAGTCGTGTAGCCTTTTTCAAAAAATGTCCTGTTACAGTACAATTTAAATCTGGTCTCATCTTGATTTATGTTCATTTAAAGAGGGACAAGTAGATACTTGGCTACATTTCCTCGTTCTCTGTCTACTTGGTGTCTGTTACATGTCTGTCTATTCTGGAGGAAGACTGCTCCTCACCATGTGGTTTGTTTGGACATATCAGACTAAATTTTTGCGCACAGTTATGATTGTATGATGAAGAACCTCTCATGGTTGCAGTGATTAAAAACCTCTAAAAAAAAAATTCTCTCGCTGTCACAGCGCCCCTCTCTCCATTCACTCTGTAATGTAATATTCATTTGATGGCTGGGAGAGTGGGACAGGCTAAGCTAACTGCTAGCCCATGGAGATCAGCAGATCCGATAACACCAAGGGCAGTCTGGCGGCAGGCTCACCTGACATTGACTGTGGTGTTTTTGATGTTGTCGTGAGGAGTCTGGGGAGGTGTGTCGAGGGTGTCTGGCTGGTAGAGCTGGCGCTGGATCGGCTGGGAGAGCTTGGTCTGCTTCATCTGGTGGGTCTGCTTCATTCGGTGGGCCTGGGGACCTGCAGCTCCAGGCCCTCCTCCAGTGCAGCTCCAGGCCGAGGGTGGTCTGACAGGTTATGGAAGCGGGGTGGGCTAAGCTAACTGCTAACCCATGCAGACCGGTGGTTCTGACAGTAATTCTGACTGGCGTTCGTTCTCTTGGACAGTGATTTTTAAAAAAAAATAAATTTTTTTTTAGTTTGGATATGTGTGTTGTAGTTTTTGGATGTGTTGTTGTCTTTGTATTGTGCTGCTGTGGGCTGAGGGAAACGGCATTTCGTTTCATTTCATGTACACAGGTGTATGAAGTGAAATGACAAAGTCCTCCTGATTCCTGAATGAGGTTTCTCTTGGTTCAGGGCTGAAAGACAATAGGATGGAGAGGAAGTGGCTCAGTGTTGTTGAACAATAACCAACAGGTACATTCATCAGAACTGGTTGAAGCCCCGTGTGGAGCTCCTACATGGAGGTCTCTCATACCTTGTTTGTCAATGGACCTAATCTGCCTCAATGGAAGCAGATGATCACCTTTCACTGAATGTGGCATTTCTAGGAGCTGGAGGTTAGATTACAGCACACACACAAAAAAAACAAACCTCGGCCGATTAGCTGAAAGAATGAATGCTGAAGCACTTCTGAGACGTCACAATAGATGTTGAGCAGGTGTGAAAACGTCTGTGGTCTCAGACGTGAACCCATAAAGAACCACGTGACCTTTTAGGTTAAGGAGGTGGAAGATTCTCCCTCTGTCTGTTATCAGTCAGTCATGTGTGTCCCCACACACACACACACAGTGTGGACAGGTAATTAATGTGTGTCAGTCATTGACACGGCTGTCTGCCAACATTCCCCAGAATCATTCATTCTGACCTGAACTGGTAGGATTCTCTGTCTGTCTGTCTGTCTCTCTGTCTGTCTGTCTGTCTGTCTGTCTCTGTCTGTCTCTCGCATTCAAATTCAAAAGTGCTTTATTGGCATGACAAATAGGCCCTTGTATTGCCAGATCAGTCATTACAAACGGAACAAAAAAGTCGCAGCATATACCAAACATGTACTCATACATAGACACATACAAGGAATCAGAACATATATGGGTGCAGTATAAAAACAGATAGGTAATTAGTTACCAGTAATATTTATTAATTATTTATTGTTTAGCTAATATTATCTTTATTTATTTTATTTAAAGCGGTAGGGTAGGACGACTATCTGTGCGTGCATGTGCATTTATGAGTCTCTGTGGGCTTGTGTGTGTGGTCTTGGGCTTCTTTGTGTAAAAAATAGGAAATATGTGTGTGGATATGTGTATCATTCAGTTTCCTCAGATGGTGGCAAGTGAGAAGGTATTGTGCAACTATAGTACAGCTATAGCTCTATATTATAGTATAGTAGTACAGCTATAGCACAGTAATAGTATAGTACAGCTATAGCTCTATAGTATATTGTATTATAGTATAGTACAGCTCTCTTTGTCTTCACCCAATAAGTTTACTGTGGTTTGGTAGAGCGTTGAATTTGGGGTGTTTTTCTCCATATTTTGGGAAGAAGCATCCGGGATTGATGTGAATGTTTTGCACTCTGTTGAAAAGTGCAGCTCTGTCTCAACTACATTGTCTTTGCACTACTGACACACACGTTTGTCTCTTGGCAGCCAAGTTTTTTTGTGTCTGTCAGTTTCTATCGCTAAGCGGTGCTCACTAAGTCTGTATTTCGTCAGTGTATTTCTCATATTTGTTGCTTTTATTTTAGTTAGGTAATCTGCTGATGTATGTTCTCTGTCTAGGGCCAAATAGCATTGCATCTTGATCTGTGATTTTGTTTTGGATTGCCAGTATTCGTAATAATTGTCTTTTAGGTTCGAGGAAATTTTTGTTGTGTATTTCTGGACCTGGTCTTGTGCCTTTAAGGTGTTAGTATGTGTTAGTGGAACAGGATGGCTGAAGACCAGGTTGATAGGAGAGTTCTTATCTTTGCTCAACTCCTGGTATTGCAAGGCTTTATAACAGAAATAGTGTGGGTCACTGAATTTTAGGTGTTTCCAGAATTTGGGCATCCTTTTTTGAAATTTAATCAGAAGAGGATATTGGCCTAATTCTGCTCTGCTGCAATGTTTGTAGTGTGCTGATGGACTTTTAGAATGTTTTTGCAAAACTCAACATGCAGGATCTCATTTGGATGTTTTTCCCATTTATTTAGTTCCTGGCTTGCAAGTGAGCCTCACACTTCACTGCCATAAAGGGCAATTGGTTCTATCACTGATGCAAATATTTTTATCCAAATTCTGATTGGAATTTTGAAAGGAATTTGTCTTTTTATGGCAAGTAAAGCCCTGTGTGCCTTGTCTCTTAGTTCATTCACTGCCATGTTGAATGTTCCTTTACAATTGATTCTAAGGCCTAGGTAGGTGTAATCTAGTGTATGTTCAATTTCATTTGGGCCTAATCTAAATATGTGCTGTCTTCCCTGATATCTGGATCTTTTTTGAAAGATTAATATTTTAGTTTTGTTCATGTTAACTGACAGGGCCCCCGTCTGCCAAAACTTTTGAAGAAGATCTAATTTAATCTGGAGTCCTTCCTCCATTGGAGAAAGAAGAACTAGGTCATCTGCATAGACTAGGAATTTGACCTTACTGTCATGCAGAGTGAATCCAGGTGCCGATGACTTTTCCAGTATGGTCTCCAACTCATTAATATATATGTTAAATAGGCTTGGGCTTAAAGAGCAACCTTATCTCACTTCGCACTCCTGAGGAATATATTGGGTTCTTTTGGATCCAGTTTTAATGCCACACTTAGCTCCTGAGTACATTGATTTTATAATGTCATATGTTTTACCCCCTACACCACTTTCAGTTAATTTGTAGAACAATCCATAATGCCAAATGGAATCGAATGCTTTTTTTCTCTCTCTGTCTGTCAAATTCAAATTCAAATTGCTTTATTGGCAAGACCATAACAAAATATAGTATTGCCAAAGCATTGTACAAATAACGAATGTTAACAAATATACATACAGAAAGAAGACGATAATATATACATAGAACACATAAATAAAAAGAAGGTAACTTAAAACTGGGGCCTGATGTAGATCAGCGTGTCATTCTTGATTCCCTCATGTGGTGGCAGGCAGAGATAAATTAACTGTCCTGCGAGAACGCAACGTCCAGTATCATTTTTTAGTTTTTCCTTATCTGATTTAATAAATTGAGTCTTTATTGCTGAATTTTGAGAAATATTGTTCCCTGATAAGTTTAAATTTTGGGCACTGTGTGAGGAAGTGCTGCTCTGTCTCTACAGCAGCTCCTCCACACTGTTGGCACAGTCGCTCCTCTTTCAGCAGCCATGTTTTCTTATATCTGCCTGTTTCTATGGCCAGGCTATGAGCCTCAGTCTGTACTGTGTTAACGTGTCTGTGTCTAGCATCAGTCTGTACTGTGCTCAGGTAGGTTACCACAGTGTACTGTCTTTTTAGGGCCAGATAGCATTGCATTTTACTTGGTATGTGTGATTTTGTGTTCCAATAGGTGAGGTACTTTTGTGTCTGTTGTGTTATAACTTGGTTGACTCTGATAGTCCTGGTGTCAGACTGGTCCTGAGGCAGAACACTGCTTGAACTGGGACGGAGCGTCAGGACCAGCTGAGTGAGGTGACCTTTGTCTTTGCTCATCTCTTGGCTCTGCAGGGCTTTGTGGTGGTAGGAGCGGGGATCACTTTCTTTTAGATGAAGCCAATATTTAATTGATCATTTTTGGATTTTCAATAATAATGGAAATTGGTCCAATTCAGCTCTGCAGGCATTATTAGTTGTAGTCCTGTACACTTGCAAGATGCTTTTACAAAATTCAGAGTGTGTATTTTCAGTTGGATGTTTTTCCCATTGTTCAAAGCTTAGGTTTGTTTGCGGGCCCCACACTTCGCTTCCATAGAGCAGAATGGGTCTATAATTCCATCCATTATTCAAACCACCAAATTAAAATTGGAATCTGAATGTGACTTTGTCTTTTGATTGCATAAAATGCCCTGTGTGCTTTCTCTCTCAGGTCCTTGACTGCTGGGTTGAAATGTCCAGTGGACTTATTTTCAAGCCTGAATAATCATATTCCAAACAGTTTTCCATTGTATGTGTTCACATTGTAAAGTGATAGTTGTTTCTCTGACTTCTGGATCTTTTTTGAAATATCGTTGTTTTGGTCTTTTTGATGTTAGTTGCAAGGGCCCAGGGCTGACATTCAAGTAACATTCAAGTATGTTCAGCCTCTGTTGAAGTCCATCTTTTGTTGGACTTAACAGTATTAAATCATCTGCGTAGTCGGAATTTGATCTCCGAGTTGTGAAGTGTAAGACCAGGTGCTGTGTCTGTCTGTGTCTCTGTCTCTGACTGTCTCTGACTGTCTGTCTCTGTCGCTCTCTCTGTCTGTCTGTCTCTCGCTCTCTGTCTCTGTCTGTCTGTCTGTCTCTCATGCTCTCTCACACACACACCAGACAACAAAAGAGTGGTGAAGAGTGACATCTAGTGGTTGTCTGAAGGCAGAAACAGCAGGTTGGCAGTTCCTGCTCTGTATTATTGTGTCAAAATAAATCAAACATCCACCTGGTCACCATGCGTCTCAAACAGCGTTTATTTCCTGCTGTCTGACTCCCACACAGCACTTTGCATGTTATCACCTTCACCATCCAGCTGTCACGTGATCAGTAGTGTGACGGACTAACCATTACTTACAATCAGTCCCCAGTAAACTTAACTTTCCCCACCATTTCAGAGATAAAGGTCACAAGGCTGCGTTTATGAACCGAGCTATCTAATTGATTTCCCAAACAATCTTGGGGAAGAAAATCTCTGAAAAAAGACTCAGATTAAAACAGATTACAGCCACGCCAACAGAATGAATAATTGATCTTCCTGACAAACACAACTCATTGAAAAGCTTCAGCTAAAAAAGTGATTAAATACATCAGCACTTTCAGCCCCATGCTATGCATTCATTCCTTTACTTATTTACTTAAATTAGCGATTAGTGCTACACTTGCATGTAATTGTGTGTGTGTGTGTGTGTGTGTGTGTGTGTGTGTGTGTGTGTGTGTGTACACCATGAGATAGAACCGAGTCACTGGTTAATGTGTATAAATATATGTGGTGTATAAATAAAGTCGTGTCTTTCGTCCATGTTGCAGCCTGATGAGCTGCAAGCACCTGCAGGGGTCAGATGTGGTGCAGGCGTGATGCATTATGGGACATGTGTGTCCGTCAGGTAACATCAGCTGTGTACCCATAAATCCTCTCTTCATTTTAGGAGTATCCCCATAGTTAGATCTTTTTTTAAGTCAGAAAGATGCTGAAATGCTCGTTCATGCTGTTATTACTACCGTTTAGACTACTGTAATAAACTCTGTGCATAACCGTAGTCCACTGACTTCCGGTTTCTACTGCAGCGGTCTTACCAGTTTCCTGTTTGTTGGCATGTGCTATTGACGATGGCATATTTTTTGCGACGCCTGCAAGATTTACCATGGATAAATGTCAACGACATGCACACAACTGTCCACAAATTTTCTCCACCTACCTGGAAATGGGTGAAAAGTTTCAAGTTGTACATATCAAGTTATGTCCACAATTCCGTCCATCCGTCTGTCCATCCTCATAATTGTGGACGTAACTTGATATGTACAACTTGAAACTTTTCACCCGTTTGCTGGTAGGTGCAGGTGAAAGTTTGTCGGTGACATTTATCCATGGTAAATCTTGCCGGCATTGTGAAAAATGTGCCACTGTCAATAGCACACACCAACAAACAGGAAACTGATATGACCGCTGCTGTAGAAACCGGAAGTCGGTGGACCACAGTTATGCACAGAGCCGATTGCCTTCTTATGGGATTACCTAACGAGTCCATAAGAGAAGTACAGCTGGTCCAGAATCGTAATGAAAACAAAAACATGGAGCAGGTCAGCCCACAGCTAAAGCCACTGCACTGGCCACCTGTGTCCTGTACAAGTGACTTTACAGCTCTTTTACTTGTTAATGACGCTCTGAAGGACCTTGCTCCTCCCTACATCAGAGATTATTTCATGTTCCAGCCAGCTCCAACTTCCCTTTCAGTTGTTCCTCATATGTCCCACAGAAGATCTGATCTGAGGGGAAGGCTTTTGATTTGATGTCATGTTATGGTCCGACCTGAGGGGGAGGCTTTTAATTTGGAATCATGGTCCAACCTGAGGAGGAGGCTTTTAATTTGAAGTCACGTTATGGTCCGACCTGAGGGGGAGGCTTTTAATCTGAAGTCGTGTGTGTGTGTGTAGATGTGAGAATTTTTTTTTGTCTTTAAACTTTGAATCTTGCTGGTTGAAGCACTTTGAGCTCCATGTTTGTATGAAAGGTAAATAAATAAAAGTTGAAATAAATAAAGTTGAGTCTTGCACATGCAGCTTACACACAAGTGCTTTGTAGACTCTGAACTACACACTACCTGCTTATCTTAAACCACTGGTAGTATGAGTACTATGGATGGTATAGGTAGTAAGGGTAGTGTTAGTAGTAGTAGTAGTACGTCTTTATGCATGCTAAATAATCCAGGTAAGGAAACCACAGAAAGGTGAATCAGTTCATGTGGACACGAGGGTCATCGGGAGAGGTCGTGTTCAGATGAACTGATTCACCTTTCTGTGTGTAGTATTAGTACCATGGGTAGTAAACGGTTGCGGACACAGATCAGGTTTTTTTTTGACTGTGTGTGTGTGTGTGTGTGTGTGTGTGTGTGTGTGTGTGTGTGTGTGGCCAGAGCCATAGTAAGTCTCTTCTATGTTCCCATTTTGCTGGACTCGCTGTACCAAGCTCTTCTCCCTTTTACTGTTCCTACCTTTACTACAAGGAATTCCCTCCACATTTCCATCCGTCTGTCTCCATGTGTCCTCTGACCTCCTGCTGGACTGACTGGTAGCTGGTGGGGTCAGGGGCGGGTTTAACAGTGGGGTCAAGGGTGTTGCTACAGGTGGGGTCAGGGGTAGGGTCAGGTGCAGGGCCAAGGTTAGAGTTAGGTTCATGGGGTGAACCAGTGTTGTGGGTGGAGTTTAAAAGAGAGGCGGGGTCTGGCTGCCTGTCTATCTCTCTGTGACCTACAGCATCTCTCTGACCAACAAAACCAATGCAGCCTGAGCCACTGCCACCCTGTTGTGGCCCAGCCCCTCCTCCTTTTAACCCTGCCTCCCTGCTGCAGCCCTGTTCGCTCTCGCCCCTGGACTTGCCCCTCCCTCTGGGTGGGGCCTCTCTGTCTCTGCTGCTCTCATGACTGGCTCTGGGGCTTGGGTCAGTCCCCGCTATGTTTTGGCAGTTGTGTTTCCTGTGTCTGTGGTTGCGCTGCAGCGCCAGCGCTGCCAGGTCAGAGTGAGACGAGGTGCTGTCAATCAACCGCCTGCCCAGTGCCAGCGGCCGTACCGGCAACACCAAACGCAGCCTCTTCCAGAATCGGGACCCCTGGTGTTCTGAGCGGCTCCCGTGCCAGACCACGGTGCTGCCAGCAGCCTGCCGCAGCTGGGCAACCTCGGCGCAGGGCGTCTTACTGACAGAGCGGTAGTGGATGGGGATGATGGAGACTCGTAGGGCATGGTGAAGGTAGAGCGCCAGACGACACTCCAGCAGACCGAAACTCTTCTCAGCCAGATAGTCTGGACTTAAAACCAACAGCAGTCGACGACTCCGCTGCATGGACCACATAATGGCTTCTGACAGGTCTGACATGGAGAGAGAGACAGAGAGAGAGGACCTCAGACATGTAAAGGATCAACAACATGTAGACCGGACACAGCCTAGTCTGTCTTAATGGATATGAGAAACTCATTTAGTGTTCTTATTGATACTGACCAAATCTGGTCAGACATATTCCATCCTTTCCTCTCGAGCCCATTGTGTTACAGATTTTAATGTCCCCCTAGAAATACTAGAAACTTTTCAGTAAGGATAACTACAACAAAAACAAAAAAAGGATCACACTCTGTTCAAGGCATGATCGACTCATTTTATCAACAATATCAAAAATTTTGCAAAGAATATGTATTAAACACTTAGTTTCAAACTGCAATGTATTTTTCTGTTGCCCAACTGGCCAATGTAAAAACCTGGGCCGAGTTCAGCCCTGAGAAAACAGCAAAATGTTTATGTAAACAGAAACGGTGGTACGTTGACCACCCTGTTGTGTTGCGCAAGCGTTGAAACTATGGCAGCCGAGAACGCCATTATTTGAACTCTTTTTGAAAAATTTTCTGAGCCTGATTAAATTGGTTTAAATTCGTTTAACACTACAAAATGGAAATGTCTTCAATTGTTGCATACACCCGGGTTCGAATTACGGGGGAGCTAAGGGGAGCTCAGCTCCCCTGGAAAGGACAAACAACATCTGAACAAAATGTTTCTGAGTAAATAAACCCTTTAAAACTGCCTATTCCGTTTGTTTCGATGTGAAGGGTTAAATGAAAGCAGTTCTTCGTGTCCCTATAAGAATTTTGCTGCCTCTGCGGTTGCTGGGAAGAAAACATTATGCTTTCAGCTCTGATTGGTGGGCCAGCTATAATATTCCAGAGGTCCGAGCTATAGTAATTCCATGAGAGAATTAATTTCAAATGACAGTAAAATTGACCAATCATATCTTCCCTCTAAATGGGTGGAGTTTGTTATCGCTAACTTAATGACAAGTTCCACCGACTGTGAAGGAACACAAGTAATAAGCTACCAAGAAAAAAATGCAGATGAACTAGCTAGCTAGCTAGACTGTTGGTTCATGATGGTTCGCGGACCCAGCCCTGCCATTGCAGTGGCCAGTACTGGACCAGGATGACACGCAAGTGACCGCCCAGCACCATGCCGTCCAAACGCGCCTTGAGCTCCAGTAGTGCTTGGGATCCACGTGCCGCATATCCCAGACTCGGAACCACCAACAACCTCCGGCTCCGACGCACAAAATTCAGTCTCATCTGTGATGATTAATAGGTTAATGATGGATGATTTGTCGGTGATTTGTCGGTGCCTTGAGAGGATTTGTACCAAGACTGGACTTGCTGTTCACAAACAAATGTCTTCAGATCATATACTCCATTACAAAAATGCTCTTCAACAGCTAAAAAATCTTACTATGCAAATAATATCAGTACAGTTGAAGGGAATACTGGAACGCTCTTCTCCACAGTTAAAAGGTTAATAAATCCACCTGAAGCCAATATGAACAGCAGCCTTTCTAATGAACAATGCTTTGCTTTTTTGTAGTTTTTCAACTCCAAAATTAGTACCATTCATGAGCAGCTATCCTCTACTATCATCATCGGCGGTCACTCGGGGTCGAGTATGACCGTCCTCCCTCTGGGTCCTCAAGTGGGCATAGAGGCCAATCCTGGAGCCGCATAATGGGTGGATACCTGCGCGTGACAGCTTTTTACGTGGAATGGCTGATGCACCTGCAACCACCACACAGTCCTTTGCAGGGAGTGGTCAGAGTCCAATGGCATGGAGAACCGAGACAATTGGGGACCACCCTCTGTTGCAGCCTTCATCCGCCTTCACTGCCATTGTGATCTGGAGATATCTTCCGCCAGTTCTGCTTTTGAGGTCTTTGGGGGGGGGGTCACGCTTCGTCTGGAACCTCCCTTGACCTATCTGCTTTGGGTGACCCTACCAAGAGCCAAGCGTCAGATGACATAGCTCTTGGGATCATTGGTACATGCAAGCTTCTCCACCACAGCAAGGTGGCGATCCAGGAGAAGATGTTAGCCTCTGCTAACATCATGCAGACTGACTTACCATTAGCAAGCACCATGAATTTGCCCCCATCCACTGTCTTATGTGACTTCACTCTTCCAACTGAAAATCACGTTTCTGAACTTATTACTAAGTCTAGCACCTCCATATGTCACCTGGATCCAATTCCCACAACCCTATTGAAAACCCGCCTGCCCTCTATCATCTCCCTGATAACCTCTATCATCAGCTGCTCTCTGTCCACCGGTATAGTTCCCACTTCACTGAAGGTTGCCATAATCGGACCAACTCTGAAAAAACTTTAGATTCTACTGACCAAAACAACTACTATTTTCAATTTACCATTCATCTCTAAACTCTTTGAGGGTGTAGTTGCATCTCAACTCCAGATCTGCCTTGATAACAATAACCTCTGAACAATTCCAATCTTGCTTTCACCCCAAACAGCACAGAAACAGCTCTGGTTAAGATCACTAATGACCTCCTTCGTGCAACTGACTCCATTCTACTCTACCCTCATCCTCTTTGACCTCACCGCAGCCTTTGATATCTCATCAGCTCCTCATGGATTGTCTGGCTAGCATTGGAGTTGGAGGCATTGTATGGCAATGGTTTGCTTTCTACCTTACAGACAGAACACCTTTTGTGCAAATTCAGAATTACCGGTCAGAAAGTTTGATATTTCCTCCTGGAGTTCCACAGGGTTTAGTGTTGGGGCCACTCCTGTTTATTATTTACCTCCTCCCTCTTGGCAACATCTTCTGCCACAATGGTATCCATTTCCACTGCTGTGCTGATGATACACAGCTTTATGTGTCCACTAAGTCCACTTCCACTCTCCCCTCTAGTACCCTCACTGCCTTTCTCCATGATATACAGATATGGATGACTAACAATTATCTGAAATTCAACAGTAGTAAAATGTCTGTGAATATTCTCATTCATCTAGGTCACAGTTATCCAAAGGAGTTGAATCAAGTGCAACTGGACTTGGTATATATCCGTGAAGACGTTAGGTAAACATCGGAACACAAAGAGCCATGGACATCTATAGCTCTGACAACGATTCCAAAGAGGATAAATTCTGAGTCTCATCACCAGCCAGTCAGACTAGTTTAGTCTAGTCAGAAAGGCACGAACTGAGGAAGCCTCTTGGATGAGAGGTGAAACATCTTCACGGATATATACCAAGTCCAGTTGCACTTGATTCAACTCCTTTGGATAACAGCAGTAAAACTGAGTTACTCCTCATTGGCACTAAATCTACTCTCAAAAACCAATATTTCCCTACTACCCATTGCTGGAGCCACCATACCTGTCTCCTCTCAGGCTAAGAGCCTTGGTGTTATCCTAGATAGTACCCTTTTCTTTTCCAGTCATATAAACAATGTCTCCCTGATTGCCTTTTTCCATATGCAAACATCTCCAAACTACGCCCTGCTTTAACACAACACTCCATGGAAGTCTGAGTCAATGCTTTGGTCACATCACACATTGACTATTGCAATGGGATCCTGACAGGCATCCCCAACAAACTTATTCACTGACTTCAACTCATCCAGAATTCTGCCGCATGGATTATTAAGCGATTTGAATAATGGATGGATGGATGGATGGATGGATGGATGGATGGATAAATGCTGATTCACTGGCTTCCTCTGTCAGCGGATTAATTTTGAAATTTTATTATTGACATTCAAAGCTGTTCATAATCTATCCCCTGCTTATCTCACAGACCTCCTTTAGACTTAAACTCCATCTTGCTCCCTGTGGTCTTCACCAGCAGGTCTATTTGCACTACAAGCGATTAACCTCGGCACAATGTGTGCCAGGGCTTTCTCCTATGCTGCAACCAAACTCTGGACATTACGGAATTCAAAACTGCTCTTAAAACTCACCTTTTTAAACAAACATACTCACTTTAACAGCATCAAATTCTTTTTTTAAACTCCTGCTTAAAAAAAAAATTCTCTACTGCTTGTTGTGTTTTGTTGATTGCACTGTTTTTTGGGTTTTTTTTTATTGTATTTGATGTAACTAGCGAATTCGGGGGACAACGCAACCACAGGAACTGCCGCGGCCGCAAGGTAACCTTGAGTGTCATGAAAGGCGCTTTTAAATAAAATATTTATTAATAATAATAATAATATACCCTGCGATGGCCTGGCGGCCTGTCCAGGGTGTCTCCCCGCCTGCTGCCCAACGAATGCTGGCTCCAGCATCCCGGCGACCTTGAGAGCAGGATAAGCAGTTTGGATAATGAAAATGTGATCTGAAAGGGATTGGAGATTGCAAGGTGGTGACGGGCTACAGGCAATGTAACTATGCAGCATCGGATGGTGGGCTTTAGGATGATTTTGGAGATCAAGAAGTGGAAGGGAGTGAAGGTAGAGCCAAGGATCAAATGGTGGAAGTTGAAGAAGGAAGACTTGTGTGGAGTTCAGGGAGGAGTTAAGGCAGACACTGGGTGGTAGTGAGGAGTTGCCGAATGGCTGGGCAAGCACCGCAGAAATAGTGAGGGAGACAGCTAGGAAGATACTTGGTGTGTAATCGGGACAGAGAAAGGAAGACACGGAGACTGGTGGCATGAGGAAGTACAGCAAAGTATACAGAGAAAGAGGTTGGCAAAGAAGAAGTGGGGTAGTCAGAGAGATGAAGAAAGTAGACAGGAGTACAAGGAGATGCAGCATAAAGCGAAGAGATAGGTGGCAAAGTCAAAAGAAAAGGCGTATGGTGAGTTGTATGAGCAGTTAGTCACTTACGGAAGGAGAAAAGGACTTGTACCAATTGGCTAGACAGGATGCCAAGCTAGGAAGGATGTGCAGTAAGTTAGGGTGATGAAGGATAGAGATGGAAATGTGCTGACATGCGTGGAGAGTGTGTTGAGAAGGTGGAGTACTTTGAGGGGCTGATTAATGAAATTGAGAGAGAGAAGGCTGGATGATGTGGGGATAGTGAATCAGGAAGTGCAGTGGATTAGCAAGGAGGAAGTGAGGGCAGCTATGAAGAGTGGAAAGGCAGTTGGTCCTGATGACATACCTGTAGAGGCATGGAGGTGTTTAGGAGAGATGGCAGTGGAGTTTTAACTAGATTGTTTAACACAATCTTGGGAAGTGTGAGGATGCCTGAGAAGTGGAGAAGAAGCATATTGGTACCGATTTTCAAGAACAAGGGTGATGTGCAGAACTGTAGTAATTAGTGTTACGGGATCATTTAGCAGATGCTTTTATCCAAAGCGATGTACAACTGAGAGTTAATACAACACAAGCAAGGATCTAGTCAGGAGACAACAACGCAAGTAAATGCCAAAAAACGAGGGTCAAGTCTGGCAGGACATAGAGGTCAACAGGCAGTGCACAAAGTCAATGCAAAGGGTGCTTGGAAGCGTTTTTTTTTTTTTTTTTTTTTTGATTTATTACCATCATTGAGCTGCGCCTGAGGGGGAGACACCGAGGACGGTCTGACGGGACGCGGAGACGGGTTAGGCTAGGCAAACTGCTAGCTCATCTGGTGGCCGAGCGGAATAAACCGCCGTTCTTGCAGTCCGCTCGTCATGTGGCTGTGAGGGTCGTATCCCAGACTCGCCGTAACCGGTCACGGCCAGAGCGTCCACGGGGTAAGGCATTCATTAGGCCACCCTTACCCGATGGATAGTGGGTGTAGATCGGTGTAGTGTTCGGGGACTCATCATTCTCCAGCGACCCCTCTGGTCCATCTATGCGCCTGCAGCCAAGCGACCGAAAGCATTCTCCTTACGTCTCCTTCGCGGCCTGAAAGTAATGCAATCCATGCGAGGCTTCAGCGTGTAAAATACTGAGAGCAGCCGACACAAGTTTGAAGGAAGCTGGTGTTACGGCTATCTCCTTCCTGTGGAAACGTGAGCCAGGGGAGTTATTCGACAAGAGTTCCGGCCATATGCCATTGGGTTAATCGGTTTGGATAAGGGGAAAAACTAGAAATAAAAACAAAAAAACTGCTAGCTCATGCAGAGACCGGCAGTTCTGTCAGTCATCCTGGCTGGCGTTAGTTCTCTGGAAGGTGGTGTTTTTGGAGTGTGTTGCACTGGGTGGACCATGTTGTTGGCTGTTTGTGTTTATTTTTATTTTATTTTATTTTATTTGCTTTGTTCTCTCTGTTTTTGTGTGTTTTTGGTGGTGTCGTTTTTGGATATGTGTTTTTGTCCTTTGTGTTGCACTGCTGTGGACTGGGGGAAAAAGAATTTCATTTCTTTTGTGTACGTAGCACATAAGATGAAATGACCAATAAATTGTTCCTGATTCCTTATCAGATTTGGAGGTGTTCATGAAAAAGCTGGGTCTTCTTCTTAAAGATGGAGAGGGACTCAGCGGATCTAATGAACTTATTCCACCACCGAGGAACTACAGAAGAGAAGAGTCTGGCTAGTGATTTACGGCCCCATTGTGGCTGAAGTGCCAGGTGCCTTTCATTGGCAGAGCATAGTGAGCGGGACTGAATGTAGACACGAATGAGGGCGTTCAGGTAGGTGGAGCTGTTTTAGTTGCTGTTTTGTAAGCGAGCATCAAGGTTTTGAATTTGATGTGGGCAGCAACTGGGAGCCAGTGGAGGGATATGAACAGTGGAGTGAGGTGCTGTTTTGGGTTGGTTGAAGACCAGACGCACCGCCGTGTTCTGGATCATTTGCAGAGGTTTGGAAGTGCATGCAGGGAGACCTGCCAGTAAGGAGTTGCAGTAGTCAGTGTGTGATATTACAAGAGCCTGTACCAGGAGTTTTGGTGCATGTTCAGACAGGTAGGGTCTAATATTCCTGATGTTGTACGGGGCAAATCAGCACGACCGAGCAATCGAGGCCACGTGAACCTTTAAAGGTTAGTTGGTCATCATGGTTTCAGGCAGACTTTGTGGGCTTGAGTTGAGTTGATCTGAGCTGGATATTGATCTGTTGTTGTATGGATGGACTGGTTGGGATGACAAGGAGATCAGTCTTAGATAGGATAAGCTGAAGGTGGCGTTCTTTCATCCATGCAGAGATACCAGCAAGGCATGACGATATCCGTGCTGAGACTGTGAGGTCATCTGGCTGGAATGTATTTCGAGAGGGAAGAGCTTGAGATGGAATGTACTGTTTAAGGAGATCAGACATGTAAGATGGAGCAAGCCCATTTAGGATTTTATAAGTCTGCAGAAGCACCTTGAAGTCTGATCTAACATGGGTAGGAAGCCCATGAAGGGGGGCAAGAATTGATGTAATGTGGTCAAATTTTCTAGTTTTAGTTAAGATTCTAGCTGCAGCATTTTGAACCATCTGAAGACTTTTAGTACTAGAACGCGGCAGACCTGAGAACAGAACATTACAGTAATCAAGTCTGGATGAAACAAATGCATGTATTAGAGTCTCTGCATCAGCCATGGACAGGAAAGACAGAATTTTAGCTATGTTACGCAAGTGAAAAAGGGCAGTCTTGGTGATTTCTTTAATGTGCTTATCAAAGGAAAGGCTGGGATCAAACGTAACATCAAGATTTTTGTCTGCCACATGTGACCATTACTGTGTAATTATTGTTACTTGATCAAATTGGTGTCTGCGTCTAGCAGGGTCAACGACCAGCATCTCTTTTATCCTAATTTAAAAGCAGAAAATCAAATTTTTCACAGCAGCCAAACAGGCCTCATTTGAGTACGATCATCAACCCTTGATTATTCAATCAAGCTACTGTACTGTATCTCCTGCAGATAGATGTAATGGAAAGATGGACAGATAGAAGATGTGTACTTCAAAAAGTACAAGTCTGCGTCATTATGATGTGAAGTCTGAGACGAGTCCTTAAAAATGGACTGGAGACTGAGTCTGTGCTGAAGTACTATGACGTATATGCTAGTCACAGGTCATAAATGTTCACGTGGTGAGATGGAAATCATCCCGCAAGATATGACAGCTTTTTATTCCCATCGACTTTGACCAGTCATCTAGTCTGACTGACCCCCTCGGTTTGTACATGTGAACAAGTAATTTGTCTGATGGAGAGAAACCAGGACATGAAAAATGAAATGACTGGTGTGTGTGTGTGTGTATTCCTCAAATAACACTAAACATATTTGTATGTATTTCATTCAAATCTGTTGAACGAGTTTTGAACACTATAAGAAAGAGAACTTTAATTGTTCTTAGATAAGTGTAGTAAGTCATGGTGTCAAATGAATTTACACTATCTGTAGTGTGTGTGAGAGAGAGAATCTGAATCATGGGGGGGTATGAAATGGACAGTGACTATGACATGAGGTGAACTCGTTTATTTTAAAACGTATGAAATAAACATCATGTGACGTTAACAGAACAAAGTGCGTTCTCCAATCAGGAGTCCGTTTAAAGGAGGACGAGAATAAACAGACATTACACGATAGAATTTATGCAGGAGATGAATGAATTAACTGTACAAAAATCTGGCTGGTTAAATTTGTCTCGATTCAAATTTCTGACCAATAGGAATCTTTCTCAGAATGACACCAGTACTGCAGTGTATTGTGGGTAATTTGGGTCTTTGGTGGATTTGGTCCAGACTCGATCAACACTTGTTGAAAGTTTTGATCTTTTGGAGTGGGAATTCTCCATGTGGGCTCTGGTCTACAAAGTGGCAGGTCTGGATCCAGTTGAGCTGTGCTGCAGTCTGTTTGTTTAATGGTACAAGTACGTTGTACTGTAAATACGTAGTATTTTGACTCTTTGTCCTGCATACTACATATTGAAATGATGGTCCAATATTGTCTGTTGTGACATCTCTGCTTTCTCACATGCAGACTTAGGGATTCATTTCCTGACCTGCTGTTGTCAGCATATAAACGGGTCTACTAAGCATTATAGCAAAGTTCAGTACATGTAAACATGATCATTACAAACTGCTTCTTACAGTCCTGCTCAAGTCAAGTTTATTTGTATAGCCCAATATCCCAAATCAGGAGTTGAGTCTGTCTGTCCTCTGTCTGTATGAAACATACTTTAATACTAACGCACATGAGAGAATGTGATGTTTCAGTCGTTCAGAAATAAAATGAGCAGACGTTGCAAAAAATAGGCCAAACATGGACAGATGATGTGAAATGCTTCATTTCTGGAAAATCTTGCTACTGATTTTACATCATTTCCTGGCTTTTGTTCTAGGAGCATACACATGAGTAAACCGCACAACTCTGTTCACACCGTCCCAAATAAACCTAACTAAACGTACAAACACACCATCTTCCTTCAAACTGCACCAAACATGTTGCGCGTGAATACAGCCTACCACTGGATGATGTGAAATTACTGGGACAAATACCATGCAACATCTTTCTAGAATCACTGGTAATTTTATTTTATTTATTTGTGGATTTTTTTCCCCTGTTTCCCCCCCCAGTTGTACCCAGCCAATTACCCCACTCTTCCGAGCCACCCCAGTCGCTGATCTGGGGAGGGCTGCAGACTACCACATGCCTCTTCCCATACATGTGGAGTACCAGCTGCTTCTTTCACCTGACAGTGAGGAGTTTCACCTGGGGGACATAGCACATGGGAGGATCACGCTGTTTCCCTCCCCCCTGAACAGGCGCCTCGACCGACCAGAGGAGGTGCTAAGTGCAGCGACCAGGACACATACCCACATCCGGCTTCCCACCCGCAGACACGGCCAATTGTGTCTGTAGGGACGTCCAACCAAGCTGGAGGTAACACGTGTATTCAAACCAGCGATCCCCATGTTGGTAGGCAATGGAATAGACCGCCACGCCACCCTCACACCACTGTGGTAATTCTAAATAGAGTTGTTTTTGAAATGCATCTTTTTCAGGTCTGTCCCTGTTTTACAGCTGAAACACCACACGGTTCAAACCCCTCGTGATTTTTGGACATTTCTGATCTGAAAGGTTGGTCCTGAAGATCGGTGAGTTGGAGAACACAGCTTAACTGGCAACCACATCAGTAGAGAATTCTCCATTTCCCCTCGCACTGCAGATCCGTTTGTACACACCATAGCTTATAAATGGATATAATCAAATAAAATGAGCCTCTTAGCAAGCTGAGCCGACACACAACAACAAGCTGTCTACACAACAGGATGGACCTGCACACAGGGTTCTGAGCCACAGTTCGGTCGACGCCATCAAGGAGCGACTAGCTTACTATAGTATTGGATATGGATGGTGACAGTGTAAATGAAATGTGCGCTGGATGAGAGAGAGTGACAGCGTTCATAATGAGTGGTCCAAACAGAATGAACTGCTTTTCATCTTTTCTGTTTGCAGAGACTTCAATTCATTGTTTTCTTGAAGCTATAGCTGTCTCTTTTTCTGTCTGTCTGTCTTTCAGTTCCATTTTCTCTGTCCATTCCCTTTTTCTCTCCCTGTCTCTCTCGCTCGCTCTTCAATACAAGTTGAGAACTTTCTGTGGTTCTTTCATTGTGTTGGTAATGAGTCCCGTTTGTGAACTGGTGCTGTTCTGACTCTCCAGCCTCCTCGGAGGGACCGCACCCACTTCCCCTGCCACTCCCCCTTCTGGCCTCCTCATGGGCAGCTCCACCCTCAGTCTCTTCCAGAAGTAAGACGTCAGCTCGTTTGACTTGTCTCCCTGCCAGCGGACCAGAGCCAACGCCACGCGGGCCCTCCTCAGCTCGCGGACCCAGGCATGCCGTTGCAGTGGCCGGTACTGGACCAGGATGACCCGCAGGTGGCCGCCCAGCGCCATGCCGTCCAAACCCGCTTTGAGCTCCAGTAGTGCCTGGGATCCACGTGCTGCATAGCCCGGACTCAGAACCACCAACAACCTCCGGCTCCGACGCACAAAAGTCAGAGTCTCATCTGTGATGGCTGTAGGAGAGAGTGCAGAGGTTAGTGGATGGATGGATGATGGCTCAGATGATTAATAGGTTAACGATAGATTTATGAACACTTAATGGGTTAATGGTGGATGAGTAGATGGATTGATTAATGGGTTAATGGATGTAGTAGCGGGGTGGATGGTAGATGACTGATTAATGGGTTGATGGATGTAGTAGCGGGATGGATGGTGGATGACTGATTAATGGGTTGATGGATGAATGGTTTAATGGATGTACAAACCCCAATTCCAATGAAGTTGGGACGTTGTGTAAAACGTGAATAGAAACAAAATACAATGATTTGCAAATCCTTTTCCACCTATATTCAATTGAATACACTACAAAGACAAGATATTTAATGTTCAAACTGATAAACTTTTTTTTTTTCAAATATTCACTCATTTTGAATTTGATGCCTGCAACACATTCCAAAGAAGCTGGGACAGGGGCATGTTCACCACTGTGTTACACCACCTTTCCTTTTAACAACACTCAATAAGCGTTTGGGAACTGAGGACACTAATTGCTGAAGCTTTGTAGGTGGAATTCTTTCCCATTCTTGCTTGATGTACGACTTCAGTTGCTCAACAGTCCGGGGTCTCCGTTGTCGTATTTTGCGCTTCATAATGCGCCACACATTTTCAATGGGAGACAGGTCTGGACTGCAGGCAGGCCAGTCCAGTACCCGCACTCTTTTACTACGAAGCCCCGCTGTTGTAACACGTGCAGAATGTGGCTTGGCATTGTCTTGCTGAAATAAGCAGGGACGTCCCTGAAAAAGACGTCGCTTGGATGGCAGCATATGTTGCTCCAAAACCTGTATGTACCTTTCAGCATTAATGGTGCCTTCACAGATGTGCAAGTTACCCATGATGCCATGGGCCCTAACACCCCCCCCCCCATACCATCACAGATGCTGGCTTTTGGACTCTGCTCTGATAACAATCTGGACGGTCCTCTTTAGCCCGAAGGACACGACGTCCATGATTTCCAGAAACAATATGAAATGTGGACTCGTCAGACCACAGCACACTTGTCCACTTTGCATCAGTCCATCTCAGATGAGCTCGGCCCAGAGAAGCCGGCGGTGTTTCTGGGTGGTGTTGATATCTGGCTTTGGCTTTGCATGGGAGAGTTTTAACTTGCACTTGTAGATGTAGCGACCAACTGTGTTAACTGACGATGGTTTTCCCAAGTATTCCTAAGCCCACGTGGTAATATCCTTTACACAATGATGTCGGTTTTTAATGCAGTGCCGCCTGAGGGGTCGAAGGTCACGGGCATTCAGTGTTGGTTTTGGGCCTTGCCGCTTACGTACAGAGATTTCTCCGGATTCTCTGAATCTTGTGATGATATTATGGACTGGAGATGATGAAATCCCTAAATTCCTTGCAGTTGTACGTTGAGAAACGTTGTTCTTAAACTGTTGGACTATTTGCTCACGCAGTTGTTCACAAAGTGGTGACCCTCGCCCCATCCTTGCTTGTGAACGACTGAGCCTTTCGGGGATGCTCCTTTTATACCCAATCATGACGCTCACCTGTTTCCAGTTAACCTGTTCACCTGTGGAATGTTCCACACAGGTGTTTCTGAGCATTCCTCAACTTTCCCAGTCTTTTGTTGCCCCTGTCCCAGCTTCTTTGGAACGTGTTGCAGGCATCAAATTCAAAATGAGTGAATAGGTGGAAAAGGATTTGCAAATCATTGTATTCTGTTTTTATTCACGTTTTACACAACGTCCCAACTTCATTGGAATTGGGGTTTGTAGTAGCAGGATGGATTAATGGGTTAATTGATGGATTGATTGATCAATAGCGGGTTAAAGGATGGATGGTTGATGGATCAACAGGTTAATGATAGATGGTTGGATGGTTAGATAGATTAATAGAATGATGCATGATGGAGACTAAATAGAAATGGATGGATCAGTGAGTGAGTGCATGTGTGGTAGGGTTCTGTTCCAATGGTCATTGTGTAGCGTTCTCACTCAGGTCCTCATTTTACCATTATGATTAGAAAAAAGATGGTGGCTTCTATTTATCCTTGAGGAAGGAAAGAGTCATCTTTTCTCCTGCACCCCTCACAGGGAGGTCAGAGGTCACCAGCACAACAGAGTTCATGAGGACTTCATGTGTCGCTCAAGGAAACTTCGGCAGAGCAGCGGTGGAATCCAACCTGGGTACTGTGGTTACCGCCTGTCCACTAGTACATGTGTAAGGACTATACAACTAATGTAAATCTTCTTTTTTTTTCTTTTGTATTTTTTCCCTTTTTTTCTCCCCAACTGTGTCCAGCCAATTACTGCACTCTTCTGAGCTTTCCGGTCTCTGCTCCACCCCCTCCGCTGGTCCGGGGAGGGCTGCAGACTACCACATGCCTCCTCCCATACATGTGGAGCCAACAGCCGCTTCTTGTCACCTGACAGTGAAGAGTGTCACCAGGGGGACACAGCGTGTGGGAGGCTCACGCTATTCCCCCCCAAACAGGCGCCCCGACCGACCAGGACACATACCCACATCCGGCTTCCCCCCCGCAGACACGGCCAATTGTGTCTGTAGGGACGCCCGGCCAAGCCGGAGGTAACACAGGGATTTGAACCGGCGATCCCCGTGTTGGTTGGCAACGGAATAGACCGCCACGCTACCCGGATGCCATACTTTTCTGATTTTTCAACACGTGGATTATTGAGCATGCATTAAGATGATAATTGTAGTAGTAGAAGTAATAGTTATAGTGGTAGAAGTAGTACTAGTATTTTTAGTATTAGTAGCAGCTGAATTAATTGTAGTAGTAGTAGTGGCAGTCCAATACTAGTGGTAGCAGCAGTAGTATTGGTGTGTACTCACTCCCTCCAGGCAGGCTGTCTCTGTCAAATATACAGACGGTGTATCCAAGCTCGTTCTCCAGAACCCTCCTCAGCGTGGACAGAACGAAGTTCTCCTCCTCATACTGACGCGCGTATGAGATGTATACGTCAAACTCCTTATCGTCTGTCAGGGGAGACGAGAAACAAACGCACACGCCATCACCTCACACGGACTTACACAACCATTCAGTTTGTTTTCTTCACAGTTGTTAACAGAGCGTGATAATATCATTCAATAATTCATCAACAAAGCAACAAATGACATCACACGCTAACTCCTGTTTATCCGAGCTTCCACCAGTACCTCCTCTCTGGCTATTTTTTAAGTGTCAGCGACCTTCCTCGCGTCCTGTCAGCTCAAAAATAAACTTAAACTAAAAAAAAAAGCACCGGACACCGTGTGTAATCCCCCGAAAGCTTTTCATTTTAATGGAATTCTACAAAAATTGGGTTTTAACCATCTGCCTCGTACATGCTTTTCATTTATCTCAGCAGAAATATGAAGTGGGGGCGTCCGGGTAGCGTGGCGGTCTATTACATTGCCTACCAACACAGGGATCACCGGTTTGAATCCCCGCGTTACCTCCAGCTTGGTCGAGCGTCCCTACAGACACAACTGGCCATGTCTGCAGGTGGGAAGCCGGAATGTGTCCTGGTCGCTGCACTAAAATTTGTTTTAGATCAATTGCACAAAAGTTCTAGAAGATCGACCTAAAACGACCATGGACAGTCATCATGACCGTGAAGTTCATTGCTGTGTCCCAGAAACACACTAGTGTCCGCCAGTGCAGAGAAATAGTCTAAACTTGATGTTTGATTATGTCCCAACATGTCTGGTTACAGACGCACCCTGACTACCACCGAGGCGTTGCAGTATTTACAGCCGTTGGACAGCGGCCATTTTAAATTGTATTAAAGTTGTTAAAATGTTAATTTTGGTGTCAGTTAGTTTCATAACAGACATACTAACACATGTAATGCATTGTCTCAACTGTGTATTTATCTTGACACAGTATAGAGTTTAAAAACCAGCCCTCATTTTGACCGCCTATGGTGGTTTCAGGTAGGAGTGAAATCCCGGTCGTTGTAGTGTTAATGAACACCAGTACAACCCCAATCTGCTACTGTTGGTTACTGGGAGCTGACATCATAACCACAGTTTCAAAATTAAAAGCAGCCATCAGATAAAACTGTAGTAAAGGTGTATTGATGCATGATCAATACTCCAGCTGTAGAATCCCAGAACGTTGAATCAGTTCATATGGACAATGTTTTACTGGGAGAAACATTTCATCACTCAACTAAATGACTGTCAGTCTGACCTGACTGCAGGTATTCCCAACCTTATAAACAGCAGCTGCATAATGACCAAAACCAGCGATTGGTTTCATATGCAAATTGACATGGCCATGTGTACTAGTCACAAAGGATTGAGGAATTAGTTGCAAAGTTTAACTCTGTGGACACCACATCAAGTTCACCAGGGAGGATGTGGAACATGACAGGGTAGCCTTCTTACACTGTGAAACTGCAGTTGGTGATGGGGGACATTTGATTGTTGATGTTTACTGTAAACCAACACATACTGATCAGTACATAAGGTTTGACTCTCATCATCCACTGGAGCACAAACTAGGAGTCATTAGGACGCTGGACCACCGAGCTGACAAAGTCCCCACCGACACAGCGGCCGGGGAAGAGGAGAAATCCCACATTAAACAGGCCCTGGTTAAGTGTGGTTATCCTACCTGGGCATTTCTCAAAGCCAGGAAGACCCCAAACAGTGCACCAGCCAATTGAAGAGAGGAGAAGGACAACAGCTGTCTAAGGGTAAACCAGTGGTGATTCTGTATGTGGTGGGAGTGTCAGAACAGTTGAGACGTGTATTTTCAAAACACCGCGTCTCAGTTGCTATCAGATCCCAAAACTCACTGTACCAGAAGTTGGTCCACCCCAAGGATTGGGTCCACTGGTATAAACAGAGCAGTATAGTGTACGCTGTTAAGTGCCAGGAGGATTGTCGTGGTTTGTACACTGGGGAAACCAAATAGACGCTGGCCAAGAGCATGGCACAACACAGGAGAGCTACCTGGACTACCAGGACTCCACCGTCTACACCAGGGGTGAGCAATCTTATCCAGAAAGGTCCAGTGTGGGTGAAGGTTTTTGTTCCTACCAAGCAGTTACACAGTTCTGGATAAGACTGCCCACCCCTGGTACACCCATCTACAGGCCAGTGACCACTCTTTCAAGGATGAGGATGTACACATCCTTGATAGGGAGGAACGCTGGTTTGAACGGGGAGTCAAAGAGGCCATCTATGTGAAGAGGGAACGACCATCCCTGAACCGGGGGGGGCTAAGAGTACATCTGTCACCACCTTACAATGCAGTGATTGCAGCCATTTCCAAATCCCTCATTTCATTTTTAACATGTGCCTGTACATTGTTTTTAATGACAATAACATTGAATTGAATCCTGTGTGAGTACTACCCGTGGCCATTGTAAAGTAATGGTCATGTTAATTTGCATATGAAACGTGTTAGATAGGCGGTTTTGGGAGTTATGCAGCTGTGCTGTTTCAAAGGTTGGGGATACCCGTTACTGAGTGGTACCTGTGTAGCGTTCATCGGTGCCGAACCAAGAGCGGTAGAAGAGAAGCAGCTCCAGCCAGAAGACGTGATAAACACCGAATAGAATTAACATCAGAACCAGAACCACACCAAGACCACACCCAAGCTCCACTGATGGCAGATTCTCTGAAAGACATGCACAGGCAGACAGACAAGGTAAACTTTTACTCAGACAGCACATTTCATACACAAGGCTTTTCAAAGTGTTTTGTATAAAGCAAAAAAATAAAACAAGACTGCAGTAAAACAAAGAATAAATTTGATCAAAAAGGGAAATAAAACAACAAAACTAAAGTCTCAGATCTTGTGGATTTTATTCTAGAAAACCCACAAGACAGTCGTAATGACCGTCTTGGATTTTCAAAGTTTAATAACTTTGTGGGGGGGGGGGGGATACAGACCTGCCGCTCCCTGAATGCTTCTAAAATTGCATATATTTGCATTAAAATTAGTATTAGATCAGTTGCACAAAAAAAAACCCAAAACAACCATGACTGGTTAAAATAACCATGTAATTTGCGCGTCATGTCAGTATTTATGACGTGTGTTGGTCGCATCATTTCCTTGGTGAAGTTCATTGCTCTGTCCTAGAAACACACTAGCATGCTCCAGTGCAGAGAAATAGTCATAACTTGATTTCTGATTATTGCCAACATGTCTGGTTACAGACGCACCATGTCTACCACCAACCCATTGCAGTATTTACAGGCGTTGGGCAGCGGCCATTTTAAATTGTTTGAAAAATAGTATTAAAGTTGTTAAAATGTTAATTTTGGTGTCAGTTAGTTTCTTAACAGACATAACATGTAATGCATTAATTCTCAGTTTATCTTGATAGAATGTAGAGTTTAAAAACTGACCGTCATTTTGACCGCCCATGGTCGTTTTAGGCAGGAGTGAAATCCCAGTTCTAGTGTAAAATCAGCGTGTAGGCATCACCTAACTCTGGTAGTGAGAGGTGCAGCTGAATCGAGACTATAGATGGTCAAATTTAAGTCACTAGTGAGATTTTCAACAGAGTCAGTCACTACAGTGAAAAGAGCCAAGACTTAAGGCAGCTGCTGGCCAAATGTAGCTACAGTGGAGGGACCAATGTGGCGACATTAACTGGACAGTGCAATAATGCTTCAAATTTGATGAGAAAATGATCTGACACAGCAGATATGGTTGGCAAGACAGTCAGATCAGAGGCTTTACTTAGAGGATCAGCAGCCTTATTCAGATGAATATTGAAATCAAGAATTAGAATCTCATGAGTAACAAGACCTGAGATAAATTCTCCAAATTCTTCAAGAAATATTAAGGGCCAGCAGGTCGATAGAGTATCACAATTTGGACTGACCAGATTCTGTTCATGGCTGAGGAAGATGGACTTAGAATAACAGCCTGAAAAGATTTGAATTTGGATTCAAGTTTAGAAGTTAAATTGAAAATGGACTTGAATACCTTACACACCTTGTTTATTTGCCCAAGCTGTGTGGGCATAAGTATAGTCAGGTGGGGAAGCTTCACTTAAGGTAAGGAAAACATTTGGTTTCAGCCATGTTTCACAACCCAATCATATCTAAACTATGTTCAAGAATCAGATCCTTTATTCGTAAGGCTTTGGTAGACAGTGATCTAATATTTAGGAAACAAAATTTAAGCATCTTGTTGAAGTGATCAGTAGTAGGCAGAACTTGCCAACAGATATATGAATTGGAATTATACACCTTGTCTTATTAGTTGAAGATTTTGAAGACCAGCGCTTTGAACAATGTACGGTCACATCTCTCATGGTGTGCCCGTTACATCGACCAGCTGAAAGAAGCTGCTCTAACACAGATACCTATCTAACTGCCAAACAGTCAACACACACCATCATTTTAATGAGACTGCTTTGACTGCAGTTGCACTAAAGCTAACTGCTAAGCTAGGCTAAGCTCGAAGCTAGTATACAGATGAGGAACAAAAGGCTGTCTATTAAAACACGAGTCTTTTGAGAAGGAGAACTAGCTAAGCACAGAAAATAGAGAAATCAGTTGGATAAATGAAGTGAATGAGGAAGTGCAGTGGATTAGCAAGGAGGACGTGAGGGAAGCTATGAAGAGGATGAAGAGTGGAAAGGCAGTTGGTCCTGATGACATACCTGTGGAGGCATGGAGATGTTTAGGAGAGATGGCAGTGGGGTTTTTAACTAGATTATTTAACACAATCTTGGAAAGCGAGAGGATGCCTGAGGAGTGGAGAAGAAGCATACTGGTACCGATTTTCAAGAATAAGGGCAATGTGCAGAACTGTAACAACTACAGAGGTATAAAGTTGATCAGCCACAGCATGAAGATATGAGAAAGAGTAATAGAAGCTAGGTTAAGAGGAGAGGTGATGATCAGCGAGCAGCAGTATGGTTTCATGCCAGGAAAGAGCACCACAGATGTGATGTTTGCTTTGAGAATATTGATGGAGAAGTATAGAGAGGGTCAGAAGGACTTACATTGTCTTTGTGGATTTAGAGAAAGCATACGACAGGGTGCCGAGAGAGGAGGTGTGGTATTGTATGAGGAAGTCGGGAGTTGCAGAGAAGTATGTAGGAGTGGTGCAGGATATGTATGAGGGCAGTGTGACAATGGTGAGGTGTGTGGTTGGAAAGACAGATGGGTTCAGGGTGGAGGTGGGATTACATCAAGGATCGGCTCTGAGCCCTTTCTTGTTTGCAATGGTGATGGACAGGTTGATGGACGAGATCAGGCAGGAGTCTCCGTGGACTATGATGTTTGCGGACGACATTGTGATCTGCAGCAAGAGTAGGGTGCAGGTTGAGGAGAGCCTGGAGAGGTGGAGGTATGCACTGGAGAGAAGAGGAATGAAAGTAGGAGCAAGACGGAATATCTATGCGTGAATGAGGGTGAGGATGCAAGGAGTACAGGTAACGAAGGCATATGAGTTTAAATACTTGGGGTCAACTGTCCAAAGTAACGGGGAGCACAGAAGAGAGATGAAGAAGCGAGTACAGGCAGGGTGGAGTGGGTGGATAAGAGTGTCAGGAGTGATTTGCGACAGAAGGGTACCAGCAAGAGTTAAAGGGAAGGTTTCCAAGATGGTTGTGAGACCAGCTATGTTATATGGTTTGGAGACAGTGGCACTGACAAAAAGACAGGAGGCGGAGCTGGAGGTGGCAGAGTTGAAGATGTTAAGATTTTCATTGGGAGTGACGAAGAAGGACAGGATTAGAAATGATTATATTAGAGGGACGGCTCAAGTTGGACGGTTTGGAGACAACGCAAGAGAGGCAAGATTGAGATGGCTCGGACATGTGTGGAGGAGAGATGCTGGGTGTATTGGGAGAAGGATGCGGAATATGGAGCTGCCGGGGAAGAGGAAATGAGGAAGGCCAAAGAGGAGGTTTCATGGATGTGGTGAGGGAGGACATGCAGGTGGCTGGTGTGACAGGGGAAGATGCAGAAGACAGGAAGAAATGGAAATGGATGATCCGCTGTGGCAACCCCTAACCAGAACAGCCGAAAGTAGTAATAGTAGTAGGATAAATGAAGAGGTTAGAGCAGAATAAAGATGAGAAGAGAGAGTAAGAAAATAAACAGCAGTTATTGATCTCACAAAGGCAGAAACCGAAAACTCTTCTCCTCGGATTGTCACTTTGTCATGGTGGAGAAGCTTGCGTGGTCCTGAGATCCCGAGAGCAATGCCATCTGGAGCTATGCTGATAGGGTCACCCATGGCGGTAAGGGTAAGGGGGAGTTGTCCCTGACAAAGAGCAATCTCACCAAGACCTCAATGGTGGAACAAGCAGAGGACGATGGCTGACTTCTTTAGGGAAGCATCACAGTTGCTGGGAAGGCGGATGAAGGCTGCAGCAGAAATGGGCACCCGGACCGTGTGGTGGCTGTCTGTGCACCAGTCTCCCCACGTTAAACAAAGTCATACACAGGCGTCCTCCATATAGACCCTTTTACAGCCTACGTCGTCAAAAGTATGTGTGCGCATTTAGGCAACGGAAGTGAAATGCTACCCCCAAGTCTCCCATTCATTCACGGCTTCAGATGAGGAAGAGGAGATTACAAAGTTTATTCAGAAGTATAAGCAGCATCAAAATGTCCGGTTGTTGTGTGTTTGGCTGTACGAATCGCTACTCTACCAATAGCGAACTGAAGTTTTACCGAATCCCGACGGGATCACGGCCATTTCAGAGCAACCGGAGGCGCCTGTGGTTGCAAGCCATCAAACGTATTGATGAGAACTGGACTGAGGACACGATCCAAAATGCTGGCGTTTGCAGTGTCCATTTTCTATCAGGTACGTTATCTATCTACTCTGTGGTTTCACTGGAATGCCTGGTTTAGATGGAGACTAATGTCTACAGTAACCGATAAGCAGCGTTAGCCGCTATTATCTGGCTAATGTGGTGTGTCTGGCTATTTACAGGTGAGGCGTCCCTGGACTCACAGAATCCTGGTTTTGTGCCCTCTGTGTTTAAGTACACAAAACAAAGTCAGAACCTCGAGGCAAAGGTGGAAAGGTCAGAATAATTAGGCCTAACACTTCCTAATGGTTTTAGAATGACTTTCCCCCTCTTTCATTTCATGCTATTCAGAGCACTTTGGAGCTTGCAGCTGCTGGCTTTGAGAAAATGGGGCTGTATTACAAATGTTGACCGTCTTAAGGTTAAAGTGAAGATAGGGATGTCTAAGATAGGATTTTTCTCCAGTTGGTGTTAAGCAAATCATAACCTAATATCTAATCGTAACCAAACAGTTAAGATAGGATCTGCAAGTTAGGAATGTCCTGTAATATGGCCTTTGATCAGTATTTCTGTTCATTAATTTAGCTTTTTTATGTTAAGGTACCATAGGAAGAGGAGACGAGATGAAAGGGTTTACACTCCACCCAATCAGCCTGCTCCTTCTGAAACTCCAGGACAAGTCAGCAGCATGGATCACTGTCCTGGTAAGGAGATATTTTTGTTGCGCAATCAACCAATTTGTTGTGAGCTTGTGCTGGCATATCCTAACTGTTCGCTTTTCTGTTAAAGCTGAAGAGGACATCCCAGTCCCAAGGACAGAATATGATGATCTGAACCTGAGGTACACTCAGCTTCAGAATGACTATGTCAACCTGCAGCAGGAGTGTGAAAACCTACGGGCTGAAAATGAGAAGCTTAAAGAGGAGCTGCAAAACTCTACGTTTTCCTATGCCACTATTAAGTTCAACATGGGACAACTGATTTTTTTCACAGGACTTACCTCCGTTATCTTTGACTGGCTGTGTGCAAAAATAACAGACAGTGTAGAAAGAATTAGCCAAAACCTCTCGCTACAGGATCATCTATTGGTTGTGCTAATGAAATTAAGGCTGGGCCTAACTAATACTGATTTAGCCTATAGATTTAAGGTATCAAAAACCACCTTATCAAATATTTGCTATGGCCATATTCCTCAAGCCACTCATTAAATGGCCAAGTAAGGGAGCTACACTTGACATCTTTCCGGCTTAGGTCTTTCCACACACGCTTCAGCTGTAACTGCTGCTTTCTCTGTCCTCCCCATCCTAACACAGAGCTCAACTTTAAATAAAATTGCTGCTGCATGGCTGCAGCATGACCCAAGTCTGAAATGTGAAAAAGACAGAATAAAACATATTGACTTATCCAATATATGTTTTAATTTGATGACCAGGGCTTGCAATTAACACTTAATCTCAGTCAAAATTAGGCTGTGGCTGAGAAGACTGTAAATTCTACTATATAATTGCGCATTTTTCCACTGCAAATGAATAACATCCACAGCTGGAACTCTGAATCAACAAGACACTGTGTGTAGTTCATGATAATGTGAATTTCATGCCCCGTTTATCAAGACTGACTTACAGGGAAAGGCACATTTTGATGTGATGAGGGGAGAAAATGACAGTAAAATAGAAGCAGATTTCATGTTTGCACAACAACTAGGCCGATATCATTAACCCTGAGAAAACTAGAAAAGCAACAGGACAAAAAATACCCACCCTGCCTTGCAGGTATAATTGGCTGTGAGGACGTAGTTCTCGGGTTTGTTTATGATGACTCATGCCTCGTACATAGCCGTCTTGTGTCCTTGTCTTTGACTTGGCAAGACTTCGGATTTCAGGACACAAAAGTCAGAGTCTATGTCATGGTATTTTACATTTTGTACGTGACCACAGACAGCATAGCTGTAAGCATCCAGTGACTTGTATGCCTGCAACTTCTCTCTTGTGTATACGCTTGGTTTCTCCGCCAAATATGTATATATATCTGGCCACTGGATATTAGGCCACTTACTAATCTCTTCCACCCACTCGGTAATACCACATGGATCTGGAAGTCGGTTGTCGTTCGCCAAAGCTAATTTATTCAGGTAACTTTGGTGATCTTTTGTTGTTAATCCCCTTGCATCGTTTGACAAACTAGCTAACTCCGCCATACTTCCGTTGCCTAAATGCGCGCGCATCCACACCTACGTCATCACTGTTTACAAACAGTAAAAGGGTCTATAGGGGATCCACCCTAACATTATCCTAACATAATATCGTCACCTTAAAACAATGGCCCAAGTCATATTTTCAAGTTTTTGAAAAAAACAGAATAAGCTGAAACAAATATAGAATATATGATATTTCTTAATCATTTCACACAAAAAGGTTATAACAATATATGACTTGACATTTGTATGTCAATAGTCATATATTGTCATATTATTTTAAGAAGGTGACAACATGGTGACCAGCAAGTGGTGACGAGTCATGAGCCGGCACATCAGGCAGTGCGTGCTAGAGTCAGTAACTGGGCTCTTGGAATGAGGTAGAAAACCCCTTCGGTAGCTGCACCCACGACTGAGCAGCCCTCTTTAGGATCCACTCTACTCACCCCACCTGGGGAAGCGGCTAGAAAAGGTGCCCTAAAAATAGCCTGCCTCAAACCTCCTGACTGGATTACCGCATCCAGAGGGATCACCACATGAAGTCAGAAACATAGAAACATGAACTTTGGAGCCTGGAATGTGTGCACACTGATGGATAGTGCAACCAGTGACAGACTGGAGAGGAGAACCGCAATCATCGCTAGAGAACTGAGGAGATGTCAGATTGACATAGCTGCCCTTTTTGAAACCTGACAGGCAGATGAAGGACAAGTGAAGGAGGAGAAGGGTGGCTACTCTAGAAAGGAAAAGCTGCTGATGAGCCCAGGATCCATTGCATTGGATTTTCCATGAGGAACCAGATCAGTCAGCTGTCTGAAATTCTTGTGGCAATCAGTGAGCGTCTCATGACCATCTGTCTGGTGCTTGCCAACAAGCAGCTGGCAACAGTTGTGAGTGCCTGTGCCCCTACGTAGACTCGGAAGAGGAAGTATAATAGACCTTCTACGCCTGCTTAGACGAGACACTGTCAAGAATCTGCAAAGAGGATAAGATTATTCTCCTAGGAGACTTCAACGCCAGGGTCAGCTGGGGTCAACACCTCTGGAAGGGTACTATAGGAAAGGAAGGCATCGGGAACATCAACTCCAATGGAGTTCTGCTTCTTAGCAAATGTGCTCAGTATGACCTCAACATCACTAACACTATTTTGCCAGAAAAAAAATTCAGGCATCTCGGAGACACCCCCGGTACATACACCCCTGCTCCAAACAGTGGCATCTCATCGACTGTCTTTCTACGAACTGCGGACTGCCATAACGTGAACATCACGAGGGCCATGATCGATGCAGATGGCTGCTGGACAGATCATCACCTCCACTCCATGATGTCCATCAAACTCGAGGAAGAGGAGGTTTCAAAAGAAGCAGATCCAGCTAAGACTGAACCTTGAAAGCCTGAATGAAACTGCCACCCAGCAGCAACTTCAGGCCTCTCTTGGGGAAACCCTCCAACAGGAATATCCTGATGACATTGAGAAGCACCGGAGCCTGATCAAATCCACCATCCTTGACACCTGCAAAATCACCCTTGGGTACAAGTGCAGAAAACATCAGGACTAGTTTGATGAGAATGACACAGAGAAAGAACAAGAAAAGGAAAGCCTTTCTTGCCTGGCAAAATTATGTAACCTGCAAGGCTAAAAGAGTGGCTCGCTCCAGAGACGGATGAGGGAGCTTAAGAACCCGTGGTGGATAGAAAAGGCTCTGGAAATCCAGTGACTGGCAGCCTCGGGTGACACCAGAGGCTTTTTCAACACTACTAAGGCCATCTATGGTCCAAGCAAAAGCTGCTTAAACCCCCCTGCACTCAAAGGATGGGCAGGAGCTGCTGAAGGACAGTGAGTCCATTAACGCCCTATTGAAAGAGCACTTCCAGGAACTCCACAACAGCACAGCTGAACCAGATATTGCCTACCACACTGAGTCCCATCAGAGAAGATATTGGGGAACCTCCTGCCATGACAGAGATTCAAGATAACATCAGGAGCAGCCTTAAGAACAACAATGCTGCCGGTCCAGATGGGATCCCAGCTGAGATCTTTTTTTATTTTTATTTATTTATCCCCCCTCCTTTTTCTCCTCAATTGTACTTGGCCAATTACCCCACTATTCTGAGTCATCCTGGTCGCTGCTCAACCCCTCTGCCGATCCGGGGAGGGCTGCAGACTACCACCTGCCTTCTCCGATACATGTGGAGACACCAGCCGCCTCTTTTCACCTGACAGTGAGGAGTTTCACCAGGGGGATGTAGCACGTGGGAGGATCCCACTATTCCCCCCAGTTCCCCCTCCCCCCCCGAACAGGCGCCCCAGCCGACCAGAGGAGGCGCTAGTGCAGCGACCAGGACATGTACCGACATCCGGCTTCCCACCCGCAGACACAGCCAATTGTGACACCCGACCACGCCGGAGGTAACATGGAGATTTGAACCAACAATCCCCGTGTTGGTAGGCAACAGAATAGACCACTACGCTACCTGGACACCCCCAGCTGAGAGCTTATATGAAGGTGGACCAGCGCTCCTGTGCCACATCCACGCCCTTTTTCCTCAAGGACGGGGAAAAAGAATAACTTCCCTCAGAGCTCAGGGATGCTCTAATAATGGCCATATTGAAGAAAGGGGACAATGCAGAATCGCTCCCCAGACATCAACAAGCAAAGTCCTCACAAACTGACTGCTACCACTGGCTAACGAAGTATTCTGTGAATCTCAGTGTGGCTTCTGTCCATCCAGATATACAGCAGATATGATATTTACAGCAAACCAACTCCAGGAAAAATGCCATGAACAAAGGTAGCCTTTGTACATGGCTTTCATAGACCTGACAAAGGCCTTTGACTCAGTAGACCGTATGCGCCACAGAGCCTGGCGGTCAAGATATGGCCGCCCTGACAAATATCTCAGAACATTGAGGCCTCTATATGACAACATGTCAGTCACAGTGCTCAGCAACAGCAGCTCTGAGTTAGAGCCCTTCACTGTGGAAACAGGAGTCAAACAGGGATGCATCATTGCACCCACCCTGTTTGCCATCTTTATTGCTGCCATACTCCACCTCATGGCGAAGAGCTGCCATGGGGGATCCTAATCCTATACAGAACTACCTTGGCTTTGAATCTATATTACGATAGGTTTAAGGTCAAGAGTAAAGTCTGCAACACCACCATCATGGAGCTTCAGTATACAGACAACAACACCATCGCAGCACACTCTGCAGAAGACCTCCAGGACATTTTGAATGTCTTTGCCAAGACATACAGAGCCCTGGGTCTAGCATTAAACATCAAGAACACCCAGGTCTTATATCAACCTCCACCCAACCAGCCATCTACCCAGCTCACCATAGAAGTGGACAACAAATTATTGAAAACATTGATCACTTCCCTTACTTCGGGAGCCTTTTCTCCTCAAAGTTGACATCGATTCTGAGGTCACCCATCACTTGAGTTCTACGAGTGGCGCTTACACCAGACTTAGGAAAAGAGTCTTTGAAGACCGAGACCTAAAGGCCCAAACAAAACTCCTGGTCTGTAGAGCTGTTGTTCTCCCCACCCTGCTGTTTGGAGTAGAGTCATGGACCACCTACAGCAGCCACCTGGGAGCCCTGGAACAATACCACCAAAGATCCTGAGGATCAGCTGGAAGGATAGATGCACCAACATCAGCGTTCTGAAAGAAGCCAACATGACTAGCATCACCACCACAATAATGCAGCACCAACTCCGTCTCCCCAAACAGATCCTGTACTCCAGCTTAAGGAAGGTTAGCGAGCTCCCGGCGGGCAAAAGAAACGTTTCAAGGACAATATCAAGACCAGTCTGAAGAAACTCAATATCACATTGAGCAACTGGAATACATTGCACTGGATAGGCGCTCCTGGAAAAATATCTGTGCAGGAAGGAGCTTCACGTCATGAAATGGAACTCCACTGAGTCACAGAGAAAAAGCAACAGCACCGCAAGAAGAGAGAAAAAGGCTCAGCCACCACCACCAACACAGTCCCCAGTCCACACTGCATCAAAGTATGTGGATCACGGATCGGCCTCTTTGGCCATCTGAAGACCCACAAGTAGACAACCCAAAGGACAGGACCATCATACTCGCTTCGAGTGATTGCTGATGATAATGAGATGGCAATGAACACCATACAAAAGAAACATACACTCCCCACCGGGTATATTAAGAAATATGCCACTATATGCATATTAAGCCATATTAACACACGTTCTTTTCTAATCAGTCTGTACAGGAGAATAGCTGCTACTTCACTGGATTTTGACATGAATATATCACTGCAGTCTTACAGTGAGTTGACCACGCTTTCGCTCAGCGGCCATTTCCCATCTCTGGCTTTGCCCTCAGCAAGCTCTGGACCGTGTGAGACATCATGACTGTGATATCACCTGACTCAGTTGCTCTGTTATTGACCCCCGTGCTGAATAGGCTGGTGAGTTAAAGGAGAGCCTGTTGGGGTTTCATTGTCCTCCTGTGAGAAAAGCAGGACCACCTCAGAAATGGGTCTGGAGAATATCTTAACCATTTTATTTCTTGACATTTTGACTTATATATTTCTTACCAGTCCATGATTACTGGGAATAGCCTTCACAATTATTCCCATTAGCCAATGATTTCTTTTTCTCTGACTGTCATTCATCAGAACTAAGTCTCCTTCTTTGAGGTTGTATTTCTATGATTGCCACTTCTGCTGAATTAGTGTGCTCAAATATTCTTGCCACCACCTAGCCCAGAAGGTCTCTCTGCCAAGGCTTGAAATCTTTCCCACTAGTTCTTGAGCAAATCTGGGGAAAGAGAATCACCTGTTTTCCTTGTCAGGAGCATGGAGGGGAGCTTCTGGGTTGGTGTATACAGAGATTAACGGCCTGGCATTCACAATGGCACTGACCTATGCCATAAAGGTGAGTAAGACTTCATGAGTGAGTTTTGAAGGTCCAACCAGGGGCATGGAATCTAGAATTCATGTGACTCCAATCATGCGCTCCCAAGCACCACCCATATGAGAGGAGTGTGGAGGGTTGAAAACCAAGGTTCATTTTTGTTGAAGGAGGTAGTCTTCTATGCTTGAATCACAGGGACACTGTGAATCCATTTTCAGATCCTTACATGCTCCAATAAAATTGGTCCCACAGTCTGAAGCTGTTTGGCATATCTTCTGGAGAAAAATCTTCTGAGCACATTTATGAAGCTTGAGGAGGTTCATGGCATCGATTACCTCAATGTGAATGGCACGCATGGACATATATGTAAATAAAACTGCCCACCTTTTGTCCCTGACTTGACCACCCCTGGTACGACACATGATGACTTCCCACAGCCCAAAGACATCATGTCCGACTTGGGAAAATTGGGGATCTACTTGCAGGTATCCCCCAACCTTATAAACAGATCTGCAGTCATTTGCGACTGAAGAGGTCACTTGGATGAAGACGTTTCTATTATGCAAAAATAGAGGAAATCAGGAAGGGGGAAATACTTTTTCATGGCACCGTATGTTGAAAATTGTGTATTCAAAGTAGAAATTAGAATAACAACGAATCTGTTCTCGACAAGACAAACTGGAAACCAGCAGCAGTAAAATTGGGAAAAATGTTAATGAAGCAGAGAGCAAAGCGTGACCATATGGTCAGTCTAAGACAGTTCATATAAGTTTTAATATTTTAACACAGAATCACGAGTTATTTGTGGTTTTAATGCTTGACAGGTTTTATCTGTCTTTTCTTATCCCCCTTTACATTAAAGTAAACCAGTGTCATAAACCTGAACACCAAACTGCTGTATAGTCATATTTCATTTCTCTTAGTTGAAGTGTCACAGCGAACGAGGCGGCGGGTCAAAGTCCCAATGATGAACCCCCCCCCCCCTCCCAATTGTACCTGGCCAATTACCCCACTCTTCTGAGCCGTCCTGGTCACTGGCTCCACCCTCTCCTGATCTGGGAGAGGGCTGCAGACTACTGACTGAGGAGTTTCACCAGGGGGACGTAGTGCGTGGGAGGCTCATGCTATTCGCCCCAGTTCCCCCTCCCCCCTGAACAGGTGCTTCGACCGACCAGAGGAGGCGCTAGTGCAGCAACCAGGACACATACCCACATACGGCTTCCCACCCGCAGACGGCCAATTGTGTCTGTAGGGACACCCAGCCAAGCCGGAGGTAACACGGGGATTTGAACCCAAGATCCCTGTGTTGGTAGGCAACGAAATAGACCGCTACACTACCTGGACCCCCCCCCCCCCCAAATGATGAAAACTTACTTGGCAAATAAAGCAGATTCGGTTTCTGAACAGCTGTGGACTGAATTGATTTCCTCACCTTCCTTCTGCAGCGTGGCTGTCCGTGTGGCGTTTCCTTTCTGGTTTCTAACAGAACATTGGTATTTTCGGTCCAGATCTGCAGTCTGGAAGTCTTGAATCAGTAAAACGCTCTCCTCCGTCCTGTCCCCAAAGTCAGACTTCACCGGCCTGAGAAAACAACCACCTTCACTTCAATACCTAATTAAAGCCATGAGGACCCAGCTTGAGAAAACTTGAATACAGCACATTCCCTGCAGCGCCACTGCACCCATCTGAAAATAACATTCAGCTTTATTAATCCGTCCAGCCATCTTCTGAACCGCTTATCCTGCTCTCTGTCGCAGGGATGCTGGAGTGTATCCCAGCAGTCATTGGGCGGCAGGCGGGGAGACACCCTGGACAAGCCGCCAGGCCGCTGCAGGGCTATTAAAATATTATAATATAGGGCTTTATTAAATCCACTTCTAAAAATATGAACGCTCCATATGATCTTTCATATGATATATAATTTAGCATTTCATTACTTTAGCTAGCTAGATAGATAATTTTACTTGTTCTGCTTCTGATGAAATTTGAGGTACATATTTGATTTGGCAAAAGTTTTACACCGGATGCCCTTCCTGACACGACACTCCCCATTTATCCGGGCGTGGGACCGGCGCTACGAATGCAGTGGCTTGTGCATCCTCTGTAGTAGTAGTTAGTTAGACTAGCAGCAGTACATAAAGTAGTAACCAGTTAGTTTACTCTTGCCAGCATATGGAGTTATTACCAATTAGCTGTACTGGTGCCAGTTTACCAGGTGTTACCTGTCGGTTTTGGAGAAGCGAGTGTCACTCAGCTGATCCACCGTCTTCCCATCCACCGTCCACCAAATGTGTAATGGGCCCTCCAAGTATGGAAACATTCCTGTGCACTGTAAACGCACCTCTGTGTCTGGCAATACACACAACAACACAGATATTAACATAACAACACCACCACCACCACCACCACTGCAACTCCTACTACCACCACCACCACCACAACTACTACACCACCAGTACAACTCCTACCAGCACCACTATAACTACTACCACTACTACTACCACCACAACTACAACTACTACACCACCACTACAACTCCTACCACCACCACTATAACTACTACCACTACTACTACCACCACAACTACCACTACTACTACTACCACCACTACAACTACTACAACTACTATACCACCACTACAACTACCACCACCACCACTATAACTACTACCACTACTACTACCACCACCACTACAACTACTACCACAACTACAACTACTACACCACCACTACTACTACCACCACCACTACAACTACTACACCACCACTACAACTACTACCACTACTACCACCACCACCACTGCAACTCCTACTACCACCACCACTACCACCACCACTACAACTACTACACCACCAGTACAACTCCTACCACCACCACTATAACTACTACCACTACTACTACCACCACCACCACAACTACAACTACTACACCACCACTACAACTCCTACCACCACCACTATAACTACTACCACTACTACTACCACCACCACCACTACAACTACTACCACTACTACTACTACCACCACTACAACTACTATACCACCACTACAACTACCACCACCACCACTATAACTACTACCACCACCACTACAACTACTACCACAACTACAACTACTACACCACCACCACCACTACAACTACTACCACCACCACTATAACTACTACCACTACAACACCACCACTACAACTACTATACCACCACTACAACTACTACCATCACCACTACAACTACCACAACTACTACCACCACCACTACAACTCCTACTACCATCACCACTACAACTACTACCACCACCACTAAAACTCCTACTACCACTACCACCACAACTACTACACCACCACTACAACTACTACTACTACCATCACCACTACAACTCCTACCACCACCACTATAACTACTACTTCTACTACCACCACCACCACTACAACTACTACCATCACCACTACAACTACTACCACCACCACTACAACTCCTACACCACCACTACAACTACTACTACCACCACTACAACTACTACTACCACCACCACCACTACAACTACTACTACCACCACAACTACTACCACCACAACTACTACCACCACCACTACAACTACTACCACCACCACTACAGCTCCTACTACTACTACACCACCACTACAACTACTACTACTACCACCACCACTACAACTACTACCACCACTACAACTATAACTCCTACTACAACCACTACTACAACTGACCACATATTTGTACTGAAGGAGAATGGTAACAATTAATGTTTCTTAAATTAAACTGAACCAGACCAACTACAACAAACATAACTGAAGGGCTGTGAATATATATTATTATTATTAAATATATTATTATTTTATATCAATATTCCCAATAACTTCAAGCTGTTGTAATTTCACATTCACAGAGGACAGATTTGATCAAATGGAGGGGCTGAAACAGTCATTTCAATGTATTGATCAGACAAACTTTTCACACACACACACACACACAGTGATATATGATTTGTAAATAAAGTGATCAATTTATTGACTGATGTAAGCACTAAAAATGTAAGGTCAACAACTGTCTTTTGAATTCTAATGGGGAGTGACTCAGTTTATTTGCTATCCTGTTAGCAGTTGGAGTGTGTGTGTGTGTGTGTGTATGTGTGTGTGTGTGCGTGTGTGTGTGTGTGTGTGTGTGTGTGCGAGTGTAAATAAAAAACTGATGTCTTTTCCTGCGTGCAGTGAGACACCAGATCTTTGGAAACGGTTCCCGGCCCGTCTGGACGGTACAGGATGAGGTGATGCGTGCGTCCACCACAGTGCAGCTGAAACAACAGTTTAACAGGAACCACAGAGGAGCAGGCTGGACAGGCCGGTCTGAACCCGACCTGACAACAAGACTAACTTATAAAACCAGACCACATGTCCCGGCTGAACCACTTTGCCTTCGCACGACATCCATCAGACATCGGGACACCGAATCCCCAACGCCTCAGCTTCTAATCAATAACAAATCACCATCTTACAATCCATCACCATGACAACCGCATCTTTCAATAACAGCTGCTGAGTGTCATCTACGCTGATGGATGGGTTGACTGGTTCTGATGCAGGGGAACATCCCCACCCACCCACACAGGTGCTGATAACACCCATAAGTCCCGGTACCCGATAACACCCAGAAGTCCCGGTACCCGATAACACCCATAAGTCCCGGTACCCGATAACACCCATAAGTCCCGGTACCCGATAACACCCATAAGTCCCGGTACCCGATAACACCCATAAGTCCCGGTACCCGATAACACCCATAAGTCCCGGTACCCGATAACACCCATAAGTCCCGGTACCCGATAACACCCATAAGTCCCGGTACCCGATAATACCCATAAGTCCCGGTACCCGATAACACCCATAAGTCCCGGTACCCGATAATACCCATAAGTCCCGGTACCCGATAATACCCATAAGTCCCGGTACCCGATAACACCCATAAGTCCCGGTACCCATAAGTCCCGGTACCTGATAAGACCCATAAGTCCCGGTACCTGATAAGACCCATAAGTCCCGGTACCTGCCCAGCTTTATTTTGGTTATTCTATGAATATGTGCAGCACTGTGTGTTGTTTGCGTTCAATCTCGCTGCAGTTAAATCACATTGCAGACACACACACACACACAGAAAACAACAAACTGTATACACACACACACGCAGAAAAAGAACAAAATGTACACTCACACACACACAGAAAAAACTAAATGTATAGACACACACACAGAAAACAACAAACTGTATACACACACAGGAAAAAAATAACAAAATGTACACACACACACACACACACACACACAGAAAAAGAACAAAATGTACACACACACGCACACAGAAAAAGAACAAAATGTACACACACACACACACAGAAAAAGAACAAAATGTACACACACACACACACACACACACACACACACACACACACAGAAAAAGAACAAAATGTACACACACACAAAGAAATAGAACAAAATGTACACACACACACACGCAGAAAAAGAACAAAATGTACACACACACGCAGAAAAAGAACAAAATGTACACACACACACAGAAAAAGAACAAAATGTACACACACACACACACACACACACAGAAAAAGAACAAAATGTACACACACACACACACAGAAAAAGAACAAAATGTACACACACACACACACACAGAAAAAGAACAAAATGTACACACACACACACACAGAAAAAGAACAAAATGTACACACACACACACAGAAAAAGAACAAAATGTACACACACACACACAAAGAAATAGAACAAAATGTACACACACACACACGCAGAAAAAGAACAAAATGTACACACACACACACAAAGAAATAGAACAAAATGTACACACACACACACGCAGAAAAAGAACAAAATGTACACACACAGGGAAAAAAACAATACACCTACACACACACACACACATGCACACTTTTGAAGTGAGGTGCTTGTGAATAAACAACAATAAAAAAGTGAACAAACAATCTTCCTGCTATATACTGCATATATACTGCATATATACTGCATATATACTGCATATATACTGCGTATATACTGCATAACACAAAATTACTGTAACAGGACAGACACACACACACACACACACACACAGACACATGAACTCATGAAACACTTGAGACTGTCTGTGCTGTCAGTGATGTCATGGTGGTCGTCATGGTAACTGACCCAGTTTGACAGTGTAGACGTGGTCCTGGGTTGGGTACAAGATGCTGGGAACTTTGGGTAACCGAGACGGAGCTGAGAGAAGAAAACAAATACTTGTATATATATATACACAGAATATATTCAGGAACAACCCAGACCCGCCCGCCCCGCCCCTGCAGTTCTACATCCGTTATTACCGGTTGTACAACTCGTAATTAAGGGTGTAAGGGGGGGAAATTGCTACATTTGAGTATCATGACACCAACTTTCCCAGTATTATACTGATTTCCCAAAACACTGTACTGGTTCATCAGATGACAGAGGGTTCTGCGTCTCTACTTCATGGTGTATTTTCATCTATGCCCGCTAGGTGGCAGGTGCAGCGCTGTAACAGGGCTGTATTAGTGTCCCACCAGCTGACTGATTACTCTGATACAATAGATGCTGAGCTATTTATGACAGTTTTCTAACACTTTGACAAAATATTGAAGTATATCACAGTGTGGTATACTGAAGTATCACGCCAAATTGAATTATTGTGCTCGTACTGTGATACGAACCATATTGCCAAATTCTTGTTGCTACACAACCCCAGTAGCAAAGGTGTAGTAGAGGTAATACTATAGCAGTAGCAGTTAAGTAATCAGCAATAGTATTCTAATTGTATTTTAGTTAGACTGAAGATACCCGGTGACATTTAAAGTCTGTACCTTCCGGTCAGGATGTTAAGATTATTATTATCATTAACAGAAGCAGTATAACCCAGCCAGTGTGGATGCACAATCCAGTGCATTCTTAGTGTCAGTCTCCAGCCCAGATAAATGGGGAGGGTTGCGTCAGGAAGGGCATCCGGTGTAAAACCTTTGCCAAATCAAATATGCGGATCATAAATCAGATTTCCATACGGGATCGGTCGAGGCCCGGGTTACCAACGACCGCCACCGGTACTGTTGTCCAGCAGAGTGTCGGTGGAAACTATGCTACTATTGGGTGAAGGAGAAGGAGAGGGGGAAGGCATGTCCAGAGGCAGCTAGAGAGGAGGAAGGTTAGAAGTGTGGAGGTGAGAATCGGAATTTTGAATGTTGGCACTATGACGGGTAAAGGGAGAGAGCTGGCTGACACGATGGAAAGAAGAAAGGTTGGCATACTGTGTGTGCAAGAGACCAGGTGGAAGGGGAGTAAGGCCAGGAGTATCGGAGGTGGGTTCAAACTCTTCTACCATGGTGTGAATGGGAGGAGAAATGGGGTAGGGGTCATTCTGAAGGAAGAGTATGTCAGTGTGCTGGAGGTGAAGAGAGTGTCAGACAGAGTGATGAGTATGAAGCTGGAAATCAAAGGTGTGTTGCTGAATGTTATCAGCACATATGCCCCGCAGGTTGGGTGTGAGATGGAGGAGAAAGAAGAATTCTGGAGTGAGTTGGACAACATGGTGGAGAGGGTACCCAAGGAGGAGAGAGTGGTGATTGGAGCGGACTTAAATGGGCATGTTGGTGAAGGGAACAGAGGTGATGAGGAGGTGATAGGAAGGTATGGAGTCAAGGAGAGAAATGTGGAAGGACAGATGGTGGTGGATTTTGTGAAAAGGATGGAAATGGCTGTGGTGAATACATATTTCAAGAAGAGGGAGGAACACAGGATAACGTACAAGAGTGGAGGAAAGTGCACACAGGTGGACTATAGCTTATGCAGAAGGCGCGACCTGAAAGGGATTGGAGACTGCAAGAATGTAGCTAGGCAGCATCGGATGGTGGTCTGTAGGATGACTTTGGAGACCAAGAAGAGGAAGAGAGTGAAGGCAGAACCAAGGATCAAATGGTGGAAGTTGAAGAAGGAAGACTGTTGTGTGGAGTTCAGGCAGGAGGTAAGACATGCACTGGGTGGTAGTGAAGAGTTGCCAGATGGCTGGACAACCACTGCAGGAATAGTGAGGGAGACAGCTAGGAAGGTACTTGGTGTGTCATCAGGACAGAGGAAGGAAGACAAGGAGACTTGGTGGTGGAATGAGGAAGTACAGCAAAGTATACAGAGAAATAGGTTGGTGAAGAAGAAGTGGGCTAGTCAGAGGGATGAAGACTAAATGGGACTACAAAGAGATGCAGCGTAAAGCAAAGAGAGAGGTGGCGAAGGTAAAGGAAAAGGCGTATGGTGAGTTGTATGACAGGTTAGACACTAAGGAAGGAGAAAAGGACTTGTACCGATTGGCTAGACAGAGGGACCAAGCTGGGAAGGGTGTGCAGCAGGTTAGGGTGATCAAGGATAGAGATGGAAATGTGCTGACAAGCGAGGAGAGTGTGCTAAGAAGGTGGAAGGAGTACTTTGAGGGGCTGATGAATGAAGAAAATGAGAGAGAGAGAAGGTTGGATGTAGGGATAGTGAATCAGGAAGTGCAGTGGATTAGCAAGGAGGAAGTGAGGGCAGCTATGAAGAGGATGAAGAGTGGAAAGGCAGTTGGTCCTGATGACATACCTGTGGAGGCATGGAGGTGTTTAGGAGAGATGGCAGTGGGGTTTTTAACTAGATTGTTTAACACAATCCTGGAAAGTGAGAGGATGCCTGAGGAGTGGAGAAGAAGCATACTGGTACTGATTTTCAAGAACAAGGGTGATGTGCAGAACTGTAGCAACTACAGAGGTATAAAGTTGATCAGCCACAGCATGAAGATATGGGAAAGAGTAATAGAAGCTAGGTTAAGAGGAGAGAAAGAGTAATAGAAGCTAGGTTAAGAGGAGAGGTGACGATCAGCAGCAGCAGTATGGTTTCATGCCAGGAAAGAGCACCACAGATGTGATGTTTGCTTTGAGAATGTTGATGGAGAAGTATAGAGGAGGCCAGGAGGAGTTACACTGTGTCTTTGTAGATTTAGAGAAAGCATATGACAGGGTGCTGAGAGAGGAGGTGTGGTATTGTATGAGGAAGTCGGGAGTGGCAGAGAAGTATGTAGGAGTGGTGCAGGATATGTATGAGGGCAGTGTGACAGTGGTGAGGTGGTGGTTGGAATGACAGATGGGTTCAAGGTGGAGGTGGGAGTACATCAAGGATCGGCTCTGAGCCCTTTCTTGTTTGCAATGGTGATGGACAGGTTGACGGACGAGATCAGACAGGAGTCTGCTTGGACTATGATGTTTGCGGATGACATTGTGATCTGTAGTGAGAGTAGGGAGCAGGTGGAGGAGAGCCTGGAGAGGTGGAGGTATGCACTGGAGAGAAGAGGAATGAAAGTCAGTAGGAGCAAGACGGAATACCTATGTGTGAATGAGAGGGAGGACAGTGGAATGGTCAGGATGCAAGGAGTAGAGGTGACGAAGGCAGATGAGTTTAAATGCTTGGGGTCAAATGTCCAAAGTAACGGGGAGTGCAGGAGAGAGGTGAAGAAGAGAGTGCAGGCAGGGTGGAGTGGGTGGAGAAGAGTGTCAGGAGTGATGTGTGACAGAAGGGTACCAGCAAGAGTTAAAGGGAAGGTTAACAAGATGGTAGTGAGACCAGCTATGTTATATGGTTTGGAGACAGTGGCACTGATGAAAAGACAGGAGGTGGAGCAGGAGGTGGCAGAGATGAAGATGATAAGATTTTCATTGGGAGTGATGAAGAAGGACAGGATTAGGAAGGAGTATATTAGAGGGACAGCTCAGGTTGGACGGTTTGGAGACAAAGCAAGAGAGACAAGATGGAGATGGTGTGGACATGTGTGGAGGAGAGATGCTGGGTACACTGGGAGAAGGATGCTGAATATGGAGCTGCCAGGGAAGAGGAGAAGAGGAAGGCCAAAGAGGAGGTTTATGGATGGGGTGAGGGAAGACATGCAGGTGGCTGGTGTGACAGAGGAAGATGCAGAGGACAGGAAGAAATGGAGACAGATGATCCGCTGTGGCGCCCCCTAATGGGAGCAGCCGAAAGTAGTAGTAGTAGTAGTAATTAACAGAAGCAGAATGGGGCAATTGTGCTAGCAGAGTTTCTATTGGTCTCCTTACAGACGGCGGTGACGTTGATCACCCGGGTGAAGCGCAGGTTCTTCCCGTGGCGGTGGTAGCTGACAAAACAGTAATAAAGATCCTGGTAGTTTTCCAACATCAGGTGGATAACCAGACGACCCTTCTTCACCTCCCGGTCACTGTTCCAGAATCTGTTGACCTTACAGAGAGAGAGACAGAGAGAGAGAGTCAGCAAGACACACACACACACACACACACACACACACACACACACACAGACAGACAGACAGACAGACAGACAGACAGACAGACAGACAGACAGACAGACAGACAGACAGACAGACAGACAGACAGACACACAGACACACACACACACACACACACACACACACAGACACACACACACACACACACACACACACACACAGACACACACAGACACACACAGAGACAGAGACAGACCCTTTGTTGTCTCACATTGTGCCAAGTGACAGTGGGCTGGTCGTCCGCCATCTTGCTGATGTCCTGCAGGTTTGGACACTCGAGTGTCTCTCCTTCCTGGAACGGGATGACCACATGAGTGGGTGCCACAGCAACAGGGACCTCATGGGCCTGCCCCGGGCCTGCCTCCTCATGTGACAGCACCTCCAGACGCATGGCAATCTTGGTGCATGACGACTTGTTGCTGTGGAAAGATGGATTTGATATATTTTTATTTCAAACATGTATAAAAAAAACAACATTGATAATAAAATGAAATGAACAATAAACCTATACAACAAACTCTCATAAACACCACAAATTAAATATCACCTGTTCAAAAAGGAGTAGGAGGAAGTGTACACTTGTTCCCATTCCTTCTCTACTACCCATTAACTAACTCACAATCTTTATCTGATATACAGTTTATAAACAATTATCCCAAATATCCCCCAGCGTCAATAATACAAAACTTACAAATAACTTATATTGTTCTGTTCCTGGACAATGTTTTTATGAGCCCATAAGCGCCAGGTGTGTGGACACCCAGCAGGACTAAAAACAAAACCTGTTCAAGGGCGAATGAGTTCCTCTGTGAACCAGCAGCCATCCATACCTGGAGAGGAGCTAGGGACCACCAGGTACGCCCCCTACTGACACACAATGAGGACTCAACCTGTCGAGGCATCAACTGTGCTCCCACGACCTCCACAGGTTACGGAACTGATGATGACGAGCTCTAACAGCATGTTCCCAAAGCCAAAATATGATTCGTTTTATTAATAAATTAAAATATAGTGCTTGCATAAGTATTCAACCCCTTGTGCTCTGAAAGCTCCAAGTTTACACACCTGACAAATTATTCCTAAAACAAACTCAGGTAAACACAGCTGGACATAATTAGTGTGCAGCTGTAAGATATTAAAGTAAGGGTCTGGTTTATGGCTATAAACGCACTCTGTGTAAAGTCCATTAGCCGGGTGTGAACTCCATCAGAAAATGAAGACAAAGGAGCAGAATACTGAAGTAAGAGACAAAGTGATTAAAATGCAGAAGGCGGGAAAGGGACACAATACAATATCCATGTGTTTCGATGTCCCACTGTTGGATCCATTGTCAGAAAGTGGAAGCTGCATCACACCACCCAGACACTTTGTAGGACAGGCCGTCCCTCAAAGCGAAGTGTCCGAGCAAGACGTGGGCTGGTGAGGAAAGCCACAGAGGATCCTGCAGTCACTCTGAAGGAGCTCCAGAGGTCAATGGCTGAAACTGCAGTAAATGTGCATGAGTCACCATATCAAGGGCTCTCCATAAATCTGGCCTGTATGGGAGGGTGGCAAGAAAGAAGCCGTTGCTCAAAACTGTGCATATAAAAGCACGCTTGGAGTTTGCTACCAAGCATGAGAGAGACCCAGTTAGGATGCGGGTAAAGGTTTTGTGGTCAGATGAGACCAAAGTTGAGCTTTTTGGCCAAAACTCAGTGTTTTATGTGGTACAAACCTAACACTGCTCATGTCCTAAAAAACACCCTCCCCACAGTGAAGCATGGTGGCGACATAATGCCATGGGGTTGCTTTTCCTCTGCAGGCACTGGGAACCTTGTTCAACTTGAGGGAAGAATGGATGGAGCTAAATACAGGGAACTACTGGAAGAAAACCTGTTGCAGTCTGCCATAAAACTGAAGCTTGGGAGAAGGTTCACCTTCCAGCAGGACAATGATCCTAAGCACAAGACTATGTATCAGTCCTCTATCAGGTCCTCACTATGTTTGCATGCAGTCAATAATGTGACGACTGTAAATAACTGAATTAAGTTGACAGTGTGTTTAAGGCGTCTACATGGGTTTAGTAGGCTGCTCCCGTTAGCGGGCGCCACAGCGGATCATCCATTTCCATCTCTTCCTGTCCTCTGCATCTTCCTCTGTCACACCAGCCACCTGCATGTCCTCTCTCACCACATCCATAAACCTCCTCTTTGGCCTTCCTCTTCTCCTCTTCCCTGGCAGCTCCATATTCAGCATCCTTCTCCCAGTATACCCAGCATCTCTCCTCCCAGTATACCCAGCATCCTTCTCCCAGTATACCCAGCATCTCTCCTCCCAGTATACCCAGCATCCTTCTCCCAGTATACCCAGCATCCTTCTCCCAGTATACCCAGCATCTCTCCTCCCAGTATACCCAGCATCCTTCTCCCAGTATACCCAGCATCTCTCCTCCACACATGTCCAAACCATCTCCATCTTGCCTCTCTTGCTTTGTTTCCTTCATTTTACTGTGTCTGTTTTCTGCCACGTGCAAAAATCTACTGATTTATGAAAAATCACTCTTTGTTAAACCCATCATACTGGTGTCAATTCAGACTTAACTTTGGTTAAGATATTTCAGTTTAAGTGTTTATATGGCAGATGCAGCAGTCAAGATATTGCCTTAATCTGATAAAAGGTTTTTAACTTGTATGTAAAAGAGAAGATTTTCCCTTTTCATCACATTAACGTACCGATGCTGGGCGTCACGTACGGTTGTTGGCGTGTCACCAAATGACCGCTGTGAATTTCAGGCTCCAAATCTCAATCTAACTAAAAGTGGAGGCAAGCGCCCTGAAACACTCACCGACCATTTAGCTGATTAAACGTTGAGCAGCCAAAGTAACTGGATTAAGATTTTACCCAAGATTACATTTTCCAAAGAAGCCCCACTGTCCAAAGCTTCCATACGTCCCTGATTAAAGATCAGTACGTCCTGTTCAATATGTCCCTGATTCAAGATCAATATGTCTTATTCAATACGTCCCTGATTCAAGATCAATATGTCCTGTTCAATATGTCCCTGATTCAAGATCAGTACGTCCTGTTCAATATGTCCCTGATTCAAGATCAATATCTCTTATTCAATACGTCCCTGATTAAAGATCAGTACGTCCTGTTCAATATGTCCCTGATTCAAGATCAATATGTCTTATTCAATACGTCCCTAATTAAAGATCAATATGTCCTGTTCAATACGTCCCTGATTCAAGATCTGACCTGACTGAAATGAACAGTTGCTGATCAGCAGCCGGAATAATGCAAAAATGTAGGCAGCACGTTCATCTTTACTGTATGAATTCTTCCGCTCAGAGAGACAGGCAGGGGATCCCAGCGCTCAAGACCCCGCCTCAAATTAGATAATAGAGGCTGCTGATAGTTAGCTGCATACAGATAGTTATGTGTAAACCATACCCCAAGGTACTTGAATTTCATAGGGTTCATTTTAAAAGGAAGCAAGTCCAAGGCATCTGACCGGCTACAGTGCAACACGAAACAGCTCACGTTTCTGAATATTAACTTTGCAGCCAGATATTTTGCCAAATTCTGTTAGTAAGACCGTTAACTTAGGGGGAACTCAGAAAGGGCTGCAATATGTACCATAACATCATCCGTGCAAAGTGAAACTTTATGCTCAAATCCTGCTCGCTGGACTCCCTTTAAATCAGTATTCTGCCTCGGCGGTAGAGCAGGTGGTTCCATTGCAACTGCAAGCAGAAGTGACAAAGGACACCCCTGCCTTGTGCCACGGTGGAGCTCAAAGTAGGTGGGCAGATTATCGTTAGTGCGCATGGCAGCCGTCTGAGATGTATATACAAGTCCAATCCATGATATGAACTAATGGCCAAGTCCAGACCTCTCCAGTGTGTTGAAAAGATAGCCCCACCGCACCCCCTCAGATGCCTTTTCAGCATCGAGGGAGAGCACCACCTCTGCCACGCCGGGTGGAGAGGGGCTACAAAGGATATTCATAAGGAATCTAATGTTAAAAAAAGAATAACGGTCCTTCATGAAATGCGTTTGGTCAGGTGATATGATGGAGGGAAGAACCCCCTCCAAGCAGTGCATCAGAACTTTAGCAAGGATTCTAGCAGGAGCATTTAGAAGAGCAATTGGAGCAGAATATTGTTGCTTCCATTTTTTCATCAACATTTTACCAGCAGACTCAAATACCAAAACCTGTGTTCAACCTATCATCGATCCATTCATCCATCCTCTGTACATCAATCCATACATCATCCTCCCATCCTCCCATCCATCATCCATCATCTATACATCCATCCATCCATAATCTATACATTCATCCATCAAGTATCCATCCATCCATCCATCCATCTCTGCTTACCTCAGCATACAGATGTACTGCCCTTTGTCTTCCATGGTGGCTGGTTGGAGCCACAGTCTCTCTCTCTCTTTACTGAGTCTCTGGCTGGACCATAAAGCAGATTACAATCAGTCAGGCGGAAAGAAAATGAGTTTGGATTCAGTTACAATTCAATTAGAATAACTCTTCTGTCCTAAATGAGATTAATTTAAGTGCCCATTAAACCCCAACCATTCATTACATTAAGATCAAATCTGGCCGCTGCTATTAAGGAATCGAGTTGCCTTTAAAAAGCTCTATCATTTAGTTAAAGGGTGGAGTTAGGAGCATTTGTTGGTTGCAGTTTGCAAACACAAAATGCAGCGTACACCCCTCCTCCGCGGCTCACCGGCACTGAAAGTGCTCGCCCAGGGTTTGCTTTAGAGTGGCTTTCAGGGGAGCCCCATTTTCTGGTGCACTACTACACATGTCACACGCATGCGCATACATGGACATGCACGGTCAGTTGCAGGGTTTCTGAGAAAGACAGTCTACTGTTACACACTCGGTCAGTAACATTTCCCTTCATACAGAGAAACTCTAGCCATGCCGGTGACACCAAGAGATGAAACACAATTCACTGCTGCAATGTCTTTATAGCCGTCGAACAACCACAAGAAATCCACACAGCATCCAGATGTGGGCCACTTCAGGCACTGATGTGGCACTGATGGTCTTCTTCTGGCCCTGACCAAGTGGATGTGACCCTGAAGTGGCCCGTGTGGTAAATGGTGACTATGGAGATCTTTCAATCAGTAAACAACGCGAGAATTATTTGGGATCCGAGAGCAAAGCCAAAGGGTTTATTATTAGGCGGACACCTAAATATACGAAGCTTAGAATCCAAAAGTGATCAGATAATTCACGTTATTAGAGTCCAACTTGGATTTCCTGTTTATCAGGAACTTGGCTTCATGATAACTCCCCATCTGCTGTTGTACAACTTCCGGGTTATAGCATTTTCAGGAAAGACTGGCCAGACGTAAAGGGGCCGGGGTTATGGGGCATGTGAAGGACGGCTTTCATTGTAATGAGATTCCATGGCAAGAGTCAACTGATCTGGAACGTAAAGGCCTAAACCTGGTTTTACTCAGTCTTTTATCAACCACCCTCTTCAAACACGAGCTTTTATGATAAAGTCGAGAAGATGTTACGTCAATGTGATTTCGAGAAAGAGGTCATTGTAATAGACGACTTAAGCTTGGGGAGACGAGTCCTAGTATTCGGTATCAATTCATTCATTGGAGGGAAAACAAGTTAACGATAGAAATACAGTGAGTTACTATCATAGTGCCTTAAACGTCACGTTCCGCCATCGTGTTTGTCCAAGCCGACTTGGGCGTTAAGCATTTTGTCTCTTCTGTAAGGAAGAGGGACACCAGCGGAGTTTCTCAGCGGAGTCACTCAGCACGTTTACATGACGGTCAACATGGCGAGGGCTGGAGCGAGAACCACGCATTTCTGGACCGACAAGGAGACAAACTCCATGTTGTGGCAGCTAAAGGAGGTGAATATCCTGAAGTACATGATGGAAGGAGGACGCGGAATGGCGAACTATTTGAGAAAGTGGTGGAAGAGTCAGAAGAAGCGGGATTTGAAAGAACCCCCCCGAGTAAATCCATGTTGGGTGGAAGCGCCTCAAACAGGCCGGCGGCTGCTACTGGCCTGCTAACTTGCTTGTGGCTTGTTTTGTATGCGATGCAACAGGTCAGCTGGAAGGAGGTCCAACAGCAACCAGCTGAAAGGGGGCATATCGCCACCTACTGTACTGGGGTGGGACACGCTTCCGTCAAGAAATCGATTCTCCCCGGTTCTTGTATACCGGGACAACGACAGTAGTCCAGTTACATGTCCTACTCGAGCTGTAACCGTAGCTCCACCTCACTGTGCATGTAAACACAGTTTATGTGACATCACACATCGCTCTTCCAGCAGACTGTATGGCGCCTCCTAGTGGCATTACAACAAACCTACAGGAACACTCACCACTTTATCACTAATGGACAAACAGGACTGACTTTTATCCCAGGACCTCAGTATTACACGTGTTCACATTGTCCATTCAACCGAGTGTTGTGTGGCCTCCATACCGACTCGGACTCCTACGATGTGATGACGGGTCGGGGGGAGGTGGGAGTGCCAGCAGAGGCGCTGGACTTTTACGTGCCTGTAAATACGGCACCATCCATCACAGGAATCAGACCAATGACGTTGCAGTTACAGGTCACACTGTGACTTCATCAGCATACCTGTACTCTATTGGCTGCTCCAGGTCCTGTCCAGCAGGGACATGGTACCAGAACAGATTGAGTCCGGCACGCTGGGCAGAGGTGTAGTTGTAGACGGTGGGATGAGAGAAGAGAGGACAGGACAGCCAGCTGGTCTCCCCCTCCAACACACGGACCGCCCGCTGACCGGCCTCCCCCCAGTCATGACACATCGACTCTGAGAGACAGACAGAGAGAACGAGAGACAGACAGACGGGGGGGGGGGGGTTAATACCAAGTGATGTTAATGCAGACCAATCATACTTTTATCTTCAAACACACACACACACACACACTAGCAGGGTAGCAGAGCAGGATGGATGGTGGGGAGAGGACCTGGACTCTGACCAAGACAGACAGACAGACAGACAGACAGACAGACAGACAGACAGACAGACGGGGGGGGGGGTTAATACCAAGTGATGTTAATGCAGACCAATCATACTTTTATCTTCAAACACACACACACACACACACTAGCAGGGTAGCAGAGCAGGATGGATGGTGGGGAGAGGACCTGGACTCTGACCAAGACAGACAGACAGACAGACAGACAGACAGACAGACGGGGGGGGGGGGGTTAATACCAAGTGATGTTAATGCAGACCAATCATACTTTTATCTTCAAACACACACACACACACACACTAGCAGGGTAGCAGAGCAGGATGGATGGTGGGGAGAGGACCTGGACTCTGACCAAGACAGACAGACAGACAGACAGACAGACAGACAGACAGACAGACAGACAGACAGACAGACGGGGGGGGGGGGGGGTTAATACCAAGTGATGTTAATGCAGACCAATCATACTTTTATCTTCAAACACACACACACACACACTAGCAGGGTAGCAGAGCAGGATGGATGGTGGGGAGAGGACCTGGACTCTGACCAAGACAGACAGACAGACAGACAGACAGACAGACAGACAGACAGACGGGGGGGGGGGGTTAATACCAAGTGATGTTAATGCAGACCAATCATACTTTTATCTTCAAACACACACACACACACACACTAGCAGGGTAGCAGAGCAGGATGGATGGTGGGGAGAGGACCTGGACTCTGACCAAGACAGACAGACAGACAGACAGACAGACAGACAGACAGACAGACGGGGGGGGGGGGGGTTAATACCAAGTGATGTTAATGCAGACCAATCATACTTTTATCTTCAAACACACACACACACACACACTAGCAGGGTAGCAGAGCAGGATGGATGGTGGGGAGAGGACCTGGACTCTGACCAAGACAGACAGACAGACAGACAGACAGACAGACAGACAGACAGACAGACAGACAGACAGACAGACAGACACAGACAGACAGACAGACAGACAGACGGGGGGGGGGTTAATACTAAGTGATGTTAATGCAGACCAATCATACTTTTATCTTCAAACACACACACACACACACACTAGCAGGGTAGCAGAGCAGGATGGATGGTGGGGAGAGGACCTGGACTCTGACCAAGACAGACAGACAGACAGACAGACAGACAGACAGACAGACAGACGGGGGGGGGGGGTTAATACCAAGTGATGTTAATGCAGACCAATCATACTTTTATCTTCAAACACACACACACACACACACTAGCAGGGTAGCAGAGCAGGATGGATGGTGGGGAGAGGACCTGGACTCTGACCAAGACAGACAGACAGACAGACAGACAGACAGACAGACAGACAGACAGACGGGGGGGGGGGGGGGGTTAATACTAAGTGATGTTAATGCAGACCAATCATACTTTTATCTTCAAACACACACACACACACACACACTAGCAGGGTAGCAGAGCAGGATGGATGGTGGGGAGAGGACCTGGACTCTGACCAAGACAGACAGACAGACAGACAGACAGACAGACAGACAGACAGACAGACAGACGGGGGGGGGGGTTAATACCAAGTGATGTTAATGCAGACCAATCATACTTTTATCTTCAAACACACACACACACACACACTAGCAGGGTAGCAGAGCAGGATGGATGGTGGGGAGAGGACCTGGACTCTGACCAAGACAGACAGTCAATAGCAGCTCTCCATCACTCCTGTCCACCCTGCCCTCCCACTGATGGAGGCCATCCATCTATGAGTCAAGCAGAGCTCAGACGATGTCCTCAGAAGAACCTCCGGGAGACACCGTTAGCCAGGCTGCAGCAACCCGTTCTGTGCATGACTGCAGTCCACTGACTTCCTGTTTCTACTGCAGCCGCCACACCAGTTTCCTGTGTGTTGGCGTGTGCTGTTGACAATGGCGTGTTATTCATGATGCCTGCAGGATTTACCATGGATACATGTCCACCACATGCACACAACTGTCCACCAACTCTCACCTGCACCCACCAGCACACGGGTGGGAGGTTTCAAGTTGTACATGTCAAGTTACGCCCACGATTATGAGGATGAGAATGGATAGTGGCTGGATAGAGGATGGATCTCACACACACACACACACACACACACACACACACACACAAAATGACCACCCTCTCTGGAATGATCCATCTCTGAGCTAGCAGGGGCGGAGTGGGGGTAGATATTTAATTAACCCTGTTACTTCAGGGTCACCCTCCACACAGGAAGTAGCTTTCACTGAGGAACAGATCTCTGACAGCTCAGAAAAAGAACAACAACATTGTGAAGGCAGCCAGCCGAGTTTCCTGCAGACCAGACTGGCTGAGGTGGTCTCATGACTGGCTGAGGTGGTGTCATGACAGGCTGAGGGGGTCTCATGACAGGCTGAGGGGGTCTCATGACAGGCTGAGGTGGTCTCATGACTGGCTGAGGTGGTGTCATGACAGGCTGAGGGGGTCTCATGACAGGCTGAGGGGGTCTCATGACAGGCTGAGGGGGTCTCATGACTGGCTGAGGTGGTGTCATGACAGGCTGAGGGGGTCTCATGACTGGCTGAGGGGGTCTCATGACAGGCTGAGGGGGTCTCATGACAGGCTGAGGTGGTCTCATGACTGGCTGAGGGGGTCTCATGACTGGCTGAGGGGGTCTCATGACAGGCTGAGGGGGTCTCATGACAGGCTGAGGGGGTCTCATGACTGGCTGAGGTGGTCTCATGACTGGCTGAGGTGGTGTCATGACTGGCTGAGGTGGTCTCATGACAGGCTGAGGTGGTGTCATGACTGGCTGAGGTGGTCTCATGACTGGCTGAGGTGGTGTCATGACTGGCTGAGGTGGTCTCATGACTGGCTGAGGTGGTGTCATGACAGGCTGTGGTGGTTTCATGACTGGCTGAGGTGGTCTCATGACTGGATGAGGTGGTCTCATGACAGGCTGAGGTGGTCTCATGACTGGCTGAGGTGGTCTCATGACTGGTTGAGGTGGTCTCATGACTGGCTGAGGTGGTCTCATGACACGCTGAGGTGGTCTCATGACTGGCTGAGGTGGTTTCATGACAGGCTGAGGTGGTCTCATGACTGGATGAGGTGGTCTCATGACAGGCTGAGGGAGTCTCATGACTGGATGAGGTGGTGTCATGACAGGCTGAGGGGGTCTCATGACAGGCTGAGGGGGTCTCATGACAGGCTGAGGGGGTCTCATGACAGGCTGAGGTGGTCTCATGACTGGCTGAGGGGGTCTCATGACTGGCTGAGGTGGTCTCATGACTGGATGAGGGGGTCTCATGACAGGCTGAGGGGGTCTCATGACAGGCTGAGGTGGTCTCATGACTGGCTGAGGGGGTCTCATGACTGGCTGAGGGGGTTTCATGAAAGGCTGAGAGGGTCTCATGACAGGCTGAGGGGGTCTCATGACTGGCTGAGATGGTCTCATGACTGGCTGAGGTGGTGTCATGACTGGCTGAGGTGGTCTCATGACTGGCTGAGGTGGTCTCATGACAGGCTGAGGTGGTGTCATGACTGGCTGAGGTGGTGTCATGACAGGCTGAGGTGGTCTCATGACTGGCTGAGGTGGTGTCATGACTGGCTGAGGTGGTGTCATGACAGGCTGAGGTGGTCTCATGACAGGCTGAGGTGGTCTCATGACAGGCTGAGGTGGTCTCATGACAGGCTGAGGTGGTGTCATGACAGGCTGAGGTGGTGTCATGACTGGCTGAGGTGGTGTCATGACTGGCTGAGGTGGTCTCATGACAGGCTGAGGGGGTCTCATGACAGGCTGAGGTGGTCTCATGACTGGCTGAGGTGGTCTCATGACAGGCTGAGGTGGTCTGGTGTCTACGAGAGCTGGGAGAGTTTATATGGGACATGGCAGACCTCCGTCTCATGAGGCTCACAGAGGGTTTGCCGGTAGGCTGCATTGTGTGATAAAATGTGAATAACACCACAAAGTTGTGGTATTGATACAAAATAAAATGCCAACGCACTAATAACAAGGCAATGCAGCCTGTCAACAAACAGGAAGTTGGTTGTCACCTGCACAGACTGGCCGCCGGCGACACCGCCGGTAGACAAGTTTGGTGGCGTTTCAGAGTTCGTCCACACAAACACTGAGAAAGCTGAGAACATCGTTTTCATGATCAACACAGTCAAGTGCTCCACCACTGGAGCTGGTTGTTGATCTGAGGAGGGACATGACACCAGGGACCCCCTGTCTCCATCCAGGGGGCCAGTGTGGACACTGTGGAATACTACAAGTACCTGGGGGTGTCCAGGGGTGGGCAGTCTTATCCAGAAAGGGCCGGTGTGGGTGCAGGTTTTTGCTCCAACCAAGCAGTTACACACCTGATCCCACTAATCCACCAGCAGAGTCTTTGCTGAGGAACCTGATCAGGAGACACAGGGGTGTAGCTGCTTGGTTGGAGCAAAAACCTTCACCCACACCAGCCCTTTCTGGGAAAGACTGCCCACCCCTGATGTAGACAATGAACTGGACAGGGCTAAGAACGCTGACGCCCTCTACAGGAAGGGACAGAGCCGTCTCTCCTGTTGAGGAGGCTGAGGTCCTTCAGCATCTGCCAGACGGAGCCCAGGATGTGGTGTGGGTCTGGGGTGGCAGGAATCTCCTCTTTGCTGTTGTGTGTTGGGGCAGCAGGTTGAGGGTAGCGGAAGCAAACAGGCTCACTAAACTGATCTGCAAGGCCGGTGACGTGGTGGGGGTGGAGCTGGACTCTCTGGCGGCGGTTTCTGAGAGGAGGACGCTGTTGAAGTTATCGTGGACAATGTCTCCCACCCACTCCATGATGTGCTGGTCGGGCACAGAAGTACTTTTAGTGGTAGACCCATTCTGCCGAAGAGCACCGCAGGAGGTCATTCCTGCCTGTGGCCATCAAACTTTACACCTCCTCCCTCAGACTCAGACTCAAACTTTACACCTCCTCCCTCAGACTCAGACTCAAACTTTACACCTCTTCCCTCAGACTCAGACTCAAACTTTACACCTCCTCCTTCAGACTCAGTCTCAAATTTTACACCTCCTCCTTCAGACTCAAACTTTACACCTCCTCCTTCAGACTCAAACTTTACACCTCCTCCCTCAGACTCAGACTCAAACTTTACACCTCCCCCCTCAGACTCAGACTCAAACTTTACACCTCCTCCTTCAGACTCAGACTCAAACTTTACACCTCCTCCCTCAGACTCGGCCTCAAACTTTACACCTCCTCCTTCAGACTCGGCCTCAAACTTTACACCTCCTCCTTCAGACTCAGACTCAAACTTTACACCTCCTCCTTCAGACTCAAACATTACACCTCCTCCCTCAGACTCAAACATTACACCTCCTCCCTCAGAGTGTCGGACCCTCGGAGTTAATGATCACTGGACTGCCCTTGCCCTTGTATGGGGTGTGTCTGTGCTGCGATAGTGCAGTATAGATAGGGTGCCATGTGCACCGTGCTTGTTGATATATTCTGTTCTTATTTCTATTTATCTTTTATTTCTGTCTGTTTCTGTTTTCTAGTTTCTATTTGTTTCTGTTTTCTAGTTTCTATTTGTTTCTGTTTTATTGTTTCTAGTTGTTTCTGTTTTCTTGTTTCTATTTGTTTCTGTTTTCTCGTTTCTATTTCTGTTTTCTAGTTTCTATTTGTTTCTGTTTTCTTGTTTCTATTTGTTTCTGTTTTCTAGTTTCTATTTGTTTCTGTTTTCTCGTTTCTATTTCTGTTTTCTAGTTTCTATTTGTTTCTGTTTTCTCGTTTCTATTTGTTTCTGTTTTCTTGTTTCTATTTGTTTCTGTTTTCTAGTTTCTATTTGTTTCTGTTTGTTTGTTTTCTAGTTTCTATTTGTTTCTGCTTTCTTATTTCTATTTGTTTCTGTTTTCTTGTTTCTATTTGTTTCTGTTTTCTAGTTTCTATTTGTTTCTTATTTCTATTTGTTTCTGTTTTCTTGTTTCTATTTGTTTCTGTTTTCTAGTTTCTATTTGTTTCTGTTTTCTTGTTTCTATTTCTTTCTGTTTTCTTGTTTCTATTTGTTTCTCTTTTCTAGTTTCTATTTGTTTCTGTTTTCTAGTTTCTATTTCTTTCTGTTTTCTTGTTTCTATTTGTTTCTGTTTTCTAGTTTCTATTTGTTTCTGTTTTCTAGTTTCTATTTGTTTCTGTTTTCTTGTTTCTATTTGTTTCTGTTTTCTAGTTTCTATTTGTTTCTGTTTTCTTGTTCTATTTGTTTCTGTTTTCTTGTTTCTATTTGTTTCTGTTTTCTAGTTTCTATTTGTTTCTGTTTTCTCGTTTCTCTTTGTTTC
>NC_079217.1:66295119-66388676 GCF_029633865.1 Lampris incognitus | reverse complement strand
AAGGAGGGCAGACATGCAGGGGTGGATGGGAAGGGGGGCAGACATACAGGCGTGAATGGGAAGGGGGGGCAGACATACAGTGGTGGATGGGAAGGGGGGGCAGACATGCAGGGGTGGATGGGAAGGGGGGCTCCGAGAGGGAGAGGCGCCAGTAGTACTCTCCCACTTGGACAGATATAAAGGGAAAGAAAAACAAACATCATAAATCAGATAAATCACAGATGCAGGTGGAGCGCTCAGTCCCCAGCCTGCCCCAGACCACGGGTGGATGAGCGGACGGGGGGGCACGAGAAGGCAATGGAGAAAAGGTGTGTCTTGAGATGGGGTTGGAAGAGTGGGAGGGATTCTGAGTCTCTAATGATTTGGGGGAGTGAGTTCCAGAGCCTGGGAGCTGCCCTGGAGAAGGCTCGGTCACCAAAGCCACGGAGGTTGGACCTGGGGGTAGAGAGAAGGGAGGCCGAGGTGGATCTGAGGGACCGAGAGGGTTGGTCACCAAAGCCGCGGAGGTTTGACCTGGGGGTAGAGAGAAGGGAGGCTGAGGTGGATCTGAGGGACTGAGAGGGTTGGTAGGGGGAGAGGAGATCGGTGAGGCATGGGGGAGCCAGTTTGTGAAGGGCTTTATAAGTAAGAACCAGAATTTTATAATTGGTCCGGTGAGAGATGGGTAGCCAGTGGAGGTCTTTTAGGACTGGGGTGATGTGGTGCCAGGATTTGGTGAAAGTTAAAAGTCGGGCGGATGCGTTCTGGACCAATTGGAGTCTCTTGATAGAGCTAGCACTGATGTCATAGAGGAGTGAGTAGCAGTAATCAAGGCGGGAGGAGATGAAGGCATGGATCAGTGTCTCAGCAGCAGGGCGAGTGAGAGAGGATCTTATTTTTGCAATGTTGCGAAGGTGGTAGAAGGAGGATTTGACCATGTGGCAGATATGTGGCTCAAGGGAGAGGGTGGGATCAGGGATCACACCAAGGTTGCGCGCCTGGGGGGAAGGGGAGACAGTAGTGCCATCGACGGTGAGTGCAAGGTTGTTGATTTGGCTGAGAGTGGACTTGGAGCCAATGGAGAGGAGTCCAGTTTTGTGAGTGAGGAGCAGAAGAGAAGAAGAGAATAGAAACGATTGCTCATTACGACTGTACTCCGTACTTTACTTACTTACTTATACACGCCCTGCTTACACAACCACATCGAAACATAACAAATTGGCGACAAGTTCTGGACCCACTCTACTGAAGATGGCTGCAGTTACACCTTTTTCTACCCCTCCGTTGCCGTGCCCTGGTGAGCCTCCGCTGCCACTCAACACGTGGTTGGAAATGTTCCGCAACCATCTGCAAGTGGTAGCAAGGAACACAGACGACTGGCCGGATACTCGGAAACGAGCACTACTTCTACACTACCTGGTGTTGGTAAATAAGGGTTTACCGCTTTAAGAGCAAGATCTGGGGTAGGACTCTGATTGGTTGGTAGGGAGGGGGGAATGAGGAAGTTGTTGTTGTTGTGTGGCGCGAACGGTAGTGGGAGCTCCGCGCAAGTGAAAGGAGATATTATTAGTAAGAACTGTTGTGATATATTGGACCCATGTCAACGTTTAGTGCAGCTGTGAAGAAGGATTAAATGTGTTTCCAAAGAGAGAAGACGGTGTCCTCGCCATTTTCAGACGAAGTGAACTATTGAACTGTGTTGGGTTGTACTCCAGAGTTTAGCTAGCTAGCTAGCACCAGGCAGTGGCGGGCAGCGCCAGCGAACTTCGGCCCTGGATCCCAAATAAATTGGGTTCCCCTGCACCTTCCGGCGGAGGTAGTCAGAAGACGGAGACAGGAAAAGTAACACTGGGGACTGAGGGCCAGAGACTCTTCTATACGCTGCCGGACCAAGGCCGGACCACGGAAGGTGCTGGAAAGGCTTTAGAAGCCCATTTTCTCCTCGGTCGGAACATAGTGGCCGAGCCTCCTGCCTCCAGAAAGCGCGCTCGAGCTCCCAATGAGTCTGTGCTACAGTGCGTTGCAGCACGTGTGAGCTCGTAAGCTCGGATGAAGCGCCACGAGATCAGTTGGTGGAAAACGTTTTCAACCGTCGCGTACGAGAGAGACCGCTCTAGAACCGGACTTGACGTTGCAAAGAGCCATTACAACTGCCACACCGATGAAAGCCGTAGCTGAGCAAGCTCAGCTCATCGCTGGGGGGCGCTCCACGCAGCGCTGCACGCCGCCATCGCACACCGCCGACGCCTCCGCCTGCACCGCTGGCTGCTCCTTCTCGTTCTGCTCCTTCTCGTCCTGCTGCTGCTGCTGTTTCTTCTCGTTCTGCTCCTTCCCGTTCTGCTCCTTCTCGTCCTGCTCCTTCTCGTCCTGCTGCTGCTGCTGTTTCTTCTCGTTCTGCTCCTTCTCGTCCTGCTCCTCGTCGTCCTGCTGCTGCTGCTGTTTCTTCTCGTTCTGCTCCTTCTCGTTCTGCTCCTTCTCGTCCTGCTGCTGCTGCTGTTTCTTCTCGTTCTGCTCCTTCTCGTTCTGCTCCTTCTCGTCCTGCTGCTGCTGCTGTTTCTTCTCGTTCTGCTCCTTCTCGTTCTGCTCCTTCTCGTCCTGCTCCTTCTCGTCCTGCTGCTGCTGCTGTTTCTTCTCGTCCTACATCCACGCTGATCCAACCGGACCTGCTACCGTTGTGGATCTGATCGACATCTTGCGTCCTGCCCCATTGCCTCCGCTCAATGTCAGCGTTGCAAGAAGAGGAGCAGAAGCGGCTGTGCTCCGTGCTTTACTCGCTCCCACAGCAGACAGTCCAGGTATCGAGTTACACACCGTACTCGCCACCTGAAGATGCGCTATGTAATATTACGGCTTTCCTGGAGTATAACATGACATAAACATCAGCCAACAAGACTGTTGGCCAGTTTACTAAAATGTGGAATTTAAGTGTTCGTTGGTCAAATTTGAATATCTCAAATATCACTGAGTAATATCAAATCAGATTCAAAACCGTGATGCTCGCTGACAAAACCGGCTCCCGCCTACCCGAACTCCCTCGTCCAGGTCCCCACGCAGCCCCGCTCGCTACGCTCTGCCAATGAAAGGCGCCTGGCACTTCCCAGGTCACTAGCCAGACTTCTCTTCTCTGGCTCCCCGGTGGTGGACCGAGTAACCAAGCTCCACTCCATCCGCTGAGTCCGTCTCCATCTTTAACCAACCCGACATCACACAGCTGGCGGCGACGAGGCCGCCTGCTGCGTCGCCTCACGTCGCCTGCGTCTGGGCCAAAAAGTAGCGCTTGAACACACCGCAAAGACTACAGCCGATGGCCAACTAGCACGTATGTTCTGCGCATGCGTGACAGGAAATAACTATCCATACCAGCAGGTGGCGGTCATCTGTATTCGTCATTCAAAGTTTGAAACCGGAAGACCCAGGATTTACCGTGCGCTAGCGAACAATAACACAAACAATCGACTTTGTGCATAACTGTAGTTCAGACTTCCGGTTTCTACTGCAGCGGTCATACCGGTTTCCTGTTTGTTGTCGGTTGCTATTGACAGTGGCATATTTTTCGTGATGCCTGCAAGATTTACCATGGATCAATGTCAACGACATGCACACAACTGCCCACACACTTTCACCTGCACCTCCCAACACACGGGTGGAGAGTTTCAAGTTGTACACATCAAGTTACATCCGTCCGTCCGTGGACGTCACTTGATACGTACAACTTGAAACGTTTCACCTGGGGGGAACACTGGGGGGGACAGCGTGACCCCCCCCCCCACGCGCTACGCCCCCCTGGTGAAACTCCTCACTGTCAAGTGAAAAGAAGCGGCTGGTGACTCCACATATATCGGAGGAGGTCTGCAACCCTCCCCGGATCGGCAGAGGGGGTGGAGCTGAGACCGGGACGGGGTAATTGGCCATGTACAACTGGGGAGAAAAGGGCGGGGGGGGGGGTATTAGGCTGACAGGTCCAGAAAAGGTTTGATGTAGGACCATTTTGGTGTAACCCTGTCTCTATTTTCATAGGACAATAAAGTCGCACGTGCGACTAACACCTACGGTTGACTCAGATCGGGCAGTGACAAGAATATGCAAAACTTCTTCTTTTGAATGCAACGTCGAGGAAGTTGGTCCGTAACTTTCTCATTTTTTGGATTATCAAAATTCTTTTAATAAGTTGTGACACTGTCACTGCACGATCCGAGTCAACCGTAGGTGTGAGTCACGCATGCACACTGTCGACTCAGATCGGGCAGCGGCAGAGCGCCGCGCTGATCTAGCGAGCCGGATGAAGAGAGTGAGCGGCGATAGCGGAGAACGACCGGTTTGGGGTTTTTCTGTTGAAGGTTTTTAACCACCGCACCCACGAGAGGTTGTCCATCATACAGTCTTAACCGTGCACAGAGAGATTTAGGCTGATAGATCCAGTAGTTTGCGAGATTAGCTGCGGACACACACGCACACGCACACACACACACACACAGTGGTCTGGTCCACTGGTTGAGGTCCCTCTGAAAGGACGCATGCCTCGGTGTCTTTTGGCAGTGACAACTCTTATCGCTCAGCGATTGTTGAGTCATTCAGTGCGTTTACATGACGGTAGAGAAAGTGGATTTATTGTGTCAGTCCGACTAAACCCGGACTTGGAAAACACATGTACACGTGTTAATCCCACTGAAATCCTGCTACATGGACTTTCTGGAGGTGGGACTAACACACTAGATGATGCAGATGGAGATGGATTTACTCTGGCATGTATAACGCTTCACTCGGCCCCGAACTGGCCTAGGCGTTCTGCGCATGCTCCGTAGTTCCGCGGCGGTCTTTCACCCGGGAGTCGAACAGCGTCGTATCAGCAGTATCAGTCTGCAAAGTTGTGCATGTTTTCCCCGCTCCACATGGAACCGCTTGCTAACTGGCTTGTTTGGTATGTGACGCAATAGGTCAACCGGAAGAAAGTCCAACAGCAACCAGCTGAAAGGGGGCACATCGCCACCTATCGTACCGGGGTGGGACATACTTCCGTCAATAAATCGATTCTTCCCGTGTTCTTGTACACTGGGACGACGACAGTCGTCCAGTTACTTGTCCTAATCCAGCTGTAACCGCAGCTGGACTTACCTGTGCATGTAAACACAGCGACTGTCAGTAAAGTCACGAGTAACGTGTTATTCAAACGCTTTGGAAAAGGATGAGACTCCTGTTTCTGTTGGGACGCTGACAGTCATGGTGACCATGACAGGGACACATGGAGGTCACGGAGTAGGTCGGTACACTCCATGTGGCCGTGATACCAACACAAAGGATTTCGGGACTGGTTTGTTGAGTCTCAATCTTTTCATTCGCGTTTAATGGAGCAAAGCGTTAAACTAATGTCTGTCTCTGTGTCCTCTGCGATTTGAAGGCCGTCACAGACCTTCAGGACTTCCCGGAGAACTGCAACCCCAGCGGAACCATAAAAAACACCAGTTTAGCGAAAAAACTGCAAGCTGTGTTGAAAATGTGATATGTGACATCATGTGACGGAGGCCTGTCTGTCTGCTCAGTGTCACAAAGACTGATTCTGTCTTCACAACAACACAGCCCACCACTTCACTTTTACCGGTTTTCACACAGCTCAAACCCCAAAGGTATCCATCTTAACCTTCTCACTCGTCCATCTCACGTCAAATCACTGAACACTACTGAACCACTGATAGAGAACTACTGATCACTGCTGAACCACTGATAGAGAACTACTGATCACTACTGAACCACTGATAGAGAACTACTGAACACTACTGAACTACTGATAGATAACTACTGAACACTACTGAACCACTGATAGAGAACTACTGATCACTACTGAACTACTGATAGATAACTACTGAACACTACTGAACCACTGATAGAGAACTACTGATCACTGCTGAACCACTGATAGAGAACTACTGAACACTACTGAACTACTGATAGAGAACTACTGAACACTACTGAACTACTGATAGATAACTACTGAACACTACTGAACCACTGATCACTACTGAACTACTGATAGAGAACTACTGAACACTACTGAACCACTGATAGAGAACCACTGATCACTACTGAACTACTGATAGATAACTACTGAACACTACTGAACCACTGATCACTACTGAACTACTGATAGATAACTACTGAACACTACTGAACCACTGATCACTACTGAACTACTGAACACTACTGAACCACTGATCACTACTGAACTACTGAACACTACTGAACTACTGATAGATAACTACTGAACACTACTGAACCACTGATCACTACTGAACTACTGATAGATAACTACTGAACACTACTGAACCACTGATCACTACTGAACTACTGAACACTACTGAACCACTGATCACTACTGAACTACTGAACACTACTGAACCACTGATCACTACTGAACTACTGATAGATAACTACTGAACACTACTGAACCACTGATAGAGAACTACTGAACACTACTGAACCACTGATAGAGAACTACTGATCACTACTGAACCACTGATAGATAACTACTGAACACTACTGAACCACTGATAGAGAACTACTGAACACTACTGAACCACTGATAGATAACTACTGAACACTACTGAACCACTGATAGAGAACTACTGAACACTACTGAACCACTGATAGAGAACTACTGAACACTACTGAACCACTGATAGATAACTACTGAACACTACTGAACCACTGATAGAGAACTACTGATCACTGCTGAATCACTGATCACTGCTGGTCACTACTACATCACTAATCATTACTGAATCACTGATCACTGCTGAACCACTGATAGAGAACTACTGAACACTACTGAACACTACTGAACCACTGATAGAGAACTACTGATCACTGCTGAACCACTGATCACTGCTGGTCACTACTACATCACTAATCATTACTGAATCACTGAACACTACTGAACCACTGATAGAGAACTACTGATCACTGCTGAACCACTGATCACTGCTGGTCACTACTACATCACTAATCATTACTGAATCACTGATCACTGCTGAACCACTGATAGAGAACTACTGATCACTACTGAACCACTGATAGAGAACTACTGAACACTACTGAACACTACTGAATCACTGATCACTACTGAACTACTGATCACTACTGAATCGCTGATAGAGAACTACTGAACACTACTGAACCACTGATAGAGAACTACTGATCACTGCTGAACCACTGATAGAGAACTACTGATCACTGCTGAACCACTGATCACTGCTGGTCACTACTACATCACTAATCATTACTGAATCACTGATCACTGCTGAACCACTGATAGAGAACTACTGATCACTACTGAACCACTGATAGAGAACTACTGAACACTACTGAACACTACTGAATCACTGATCACTACTGAACTACTGATCACTACTGAATCGCTGATAGAGAACTACTGAACACTACTGAACCACTGATAGAGAACTACTGAACACTACTGAACCACTGATCACTACTGATCACTACTGAACCACTGATCACTACTGAACCACTGATAGAGAACTACTGAACACTACTGAATCACTGAACACTACTGAATCACTGATCACTACTGAATCAAACTGGTCCTTCTTAAATCACTCGTACAAATGTTATATTTAGATTCATGCAAAATGCTCAGATTTGTCTATTTTCTTCCCCTGACGTTTACTTTCATCTGTAAAAGTGTCTGTGGTGCCGAAACACAAACTGACCAAATATGATCAAAACTCCGGAGTCTGGAAATGAGATTTAAACGTTTAAGCTGCTCAGCAAACCGAAGGTCATGTGCAATGGAAGGATGGCAAAGTACACACAGCAACATACGGAAAGATGGAAACGTGCGCACACAACAACCTATAGAAACAAATGAAGAGGCTTGGAGAGTAAAAACAGTTGAGATGCACACAGCAGATGCAGCGTTAAACCCTGCAGACCAACAACTCAACACCACAACTCAACACAACTCAACACAACTCAACACAACACCACAATTCAACACAACTCAACACAACAACTCAACACAACTCAACACCACAACTCAAAATAACTCAACACGACAACTCAACACCACAACTTAACACAACTCAACACAACAACTCAACACCACAACTCAACATAACTCAACACAACAACTTAACACAACTTAACACAATAACTCAACACAACAACTCAACACAACAACTTAACACAATAACCCAACACAACACAATAACTCAACACAACAACTCAACATGACAACTCAACAACTAAATGCAAGAACTCAACACAACTCGACACGACAACTCAACAACTAAATGCAAGAACTCAACACAACTCAACACGACAACTCAACACAAGAACTCAACACAACTAAACACGACAACGCAACACGACAACTCAACACAAATTGCATGAGAAAAGAAACAAAGTCTCCTCTCACCGGATGTGTGTGTGTTGCGTTTGGTCGGTGTTCCACAGAGACACTGCAGCATACGAGCGCCTTTCTTCAACAGGAGTCTCAGTATCTTCATCGGAATGTGGTTTTCGGGATTCTCCATAACAAAACAACAAAAAGGAAAACCCGCGGTCCGGAACCGGAACCGGTACTGGTAAAAAACACCGGTGGTGGCAGCGGTTCCGTTTTAATTCACACAACAGAATAAATCTACTTTTGTTCAGATGACAAATGAAGACATCGGAACGGCTCCTACCAGCACCGTGATGGAGGAAGAGGAGGACAACAGCCAGCCGGACCAAAACAGGAGCTCAGTGCACGTCCACATGGGGAGGTGCACATCATTTACACCTCATCCTGAATCTCCATCCGAATTCCTCAATGAGGAGGAGACGACGGCGGAAAATCTCTCTCTCTCTCTCTCCCTGTCTTTCTCTCCCTCCCCCTCTCTCTCTCTCCCTCCCCCTCTCTCTCCCCCTCTGTCTCTCTCTCTCTCTCCCCCTCTCTCTCTCCCTCTCTCTCTGTCTCTCTCTCCCTCCCCCCCTCTCTCTCTCCCTCCCCCTCTCTCTCCCCCTCTGTCTCTCTCTCTCTCTCCCCCTCTGTCTCTCTCTCTCTCTCCCCCTGTCTGTGTCTCTCTTTCTCTCCCCCTCTGTCTCTCTCTCTCTCCCTCCCTCTCTCTCCCCCTCTGTCTGTCTGTCTGTCTGTCTCTCTCTGTCTGTCTCTCTCTCTCTCTCCCTCTGTCTCTCTCTCTCCCTCTCTCTGTCTCTCTCTCTCTCCCTCTGTCTCTCTCTCTCTCTCCCCCTCTGTCTCTCTCTCTCTCTCCCCCTGTCTGTGTCTCTCTTTCTCTCCCCCTCTGTCTCTCTCTCTCTCCCTCCCTCTCTCTCCCCCTCTGTCTGTCTGTCTGTCTGTCTGTCTCTCTCTGTCTGTCTCTCTCTCTCTCTCTCCCTCTTTCTCTCTCTCTCCCTCTGTCTCTCTCTCTCCCTCTCTCTGTCTCTCTCTCTCCCTCTCTCTGTCTCTCTCTCTCTCCCTCTCTCTCTCTCTCTCCCTCTCTCTCCCCCTCTGTCTCTCTCTCTCCCTCTCTCTGTCTCCCCCCCTCTCTCTCTCTCTCCCTCCCCCTCTCTCTCCCCCTCTGTCTCTCTCTCTCTCCCCCTCTGTCTCTCTCTCTCTCCCTGTCTGTGTCTCTCTTTCTCTCCCCCTCTGTCTCTCTCTCTCTCCCTCCCTCTCTCTCCCCCTCTGTCTGTCTGTCTGTCTGTCTGTCTGTCTGTCTGTCTGTCTCTCTCTCTCTCTCTCTCTCTCTCTCTCTCTCTCTCTCTCTCTCTCTCTCTCTCTCTCTCTCTCTCTCTCTCTCCCTCTCTCTCTCTCCCTCCCTCTCTCTCCCCCTCTGTCTGTCTGTCTGTCTCTCTCTCTCTGTCTGTCTCTCTCTCTCTCTCTCTCTCTCTCTCCCTCTCTCTCTCTCTCCCCCTCTGTCTCTCTCTCTGTCTCTCTCTCTGTCTCTCTCTCTCTCCCTCTCTGCACTACATACTGGGAGGGTGGGTGTGTGAGTGAGTGAGTGAGTGAGTGAGTGAGTGAGTGAGTGAGTGAGTGAGTGAGTGAGTGAGTGAGTGAGTGAGTGAGGGTGTTGCATGAGCTCGAGTGTTTTTGGACATAAATCACTTTTTCCACTGCTTTCACTTTTCTGTCTACGAGGTGAAGTAAGAGGAGTCTACTTTCACTTCGTTGCTGGTTGTTGGGAAGTGACAGGAGTAGCTGGTGGGAGGTTGGTGGTGTGCAGTATGGCGTCCCTCCCCGGCGAGGGCTCGCCTCCCCTGTCTATCAGACACGGGGTGAGAGTGGTGGTGGACCCACGGTCCACTGTGGAACAGGTTCTCCTGGCTGCAGGAGACCAGGTCGGCTATGAGAACATCACCTACGGCTCCCGGATGAATAAAGCCGTGGTGGCTTTTGTCCGAGAGGAGCGTTCGGTCCCCCTGCTGGTCGAGAGAGGCCTGGTGCTGGACGATCTGTTTGTAGCCGTCTCGCCATTGTCTGTGCCATCGGACAAGTTGTCCAACTTTACCAACAGGAACAGGAATCTTGGCTATCTTTATTTCAAGAGGAAGCGAATGCCAGGAGGACTGTCGGAACTGCCGGTCTGCATGGCTAACAGTTAGCTTAGCCTGCCCCGCTTCCGTGTCCTGTCAGACCGCCCTCAGCCGTGGTCCCTGGGCCCACAGGATGCAGCAGACCGAGCTCTCCCAGCCGATCCAGCGCCAGCTCCCCCAGCCATCAAACGAAGACACAAACTTAGATACAGACGTGGACAAAGACACTGCATGGACGGTACTGGGTGAGGCCGCTGCCAACGTCAATCCGCCGCCATCTTCCCACAGCGGAAGCGGAAGGTGATGTGAAGTACAGTAAAGAAGAATGTAAAGGGAAGACACGTGGTCCTTTGTCCTTCAGCAGAACAGGCGTCTCTGTAGACAGGGTGTCTCTGCAGACAGGGTGTCTCTGCAGAAAGGGTGTCTCTGTAGACAGGGTGTCTCTGTAGACAGGGTGTCTCTGCAGACAGGGTGTCTCTGCAGACAGGGTGTCTCTGCAGAAAGGGTGTCTCTGTAGACAGGGTGTCTCTGTAGACAGGGTGTCTCTGTAGACAGGGTGTCTCTGTAGACAGGGTGTCTCTGCAGACAGGGTGTCTCTGTAGACAGGGTGTCTCTGCAGACAGGGTGTCTCTGCAGACAGGGTGTCTCTGCAGAAAGGGTGTCTGTAGACAGGGTGTCTCTGCAGAAAGGGTGTCTCTGTAGACAGGGTGTCTCTGCAGACAGGGTGTCTGTAGACAGGGTGTCTCTGTAGACAGGATGTCTCTGTAGACAGGGTGTCTCTGCATACAGGGTGTCTGTAGACAGGGTGTCTCTGCAGAAAGGGTGTCTCTGCAGACAGGGTGTCTCTGTAGACAGGGTGTCTCTGTAGACAGGATGTCTCTGCAGACAGGGTGTCTGTAGACAGGGTGTCTCTGCAGAAAGGGTGTCTCTGTAGACAGGGTGTCTCTGTAGACAGGATGTCTCTGCAGACAGGGTGTCTGTAGACAGGGTGTCTCTGCAGACAGGGTGTCTCTGTAGACAGGATGTCTCTGTAGACAGGGTCTGTCTCTGAGTGCTGGTCTACAGCGAGACAGTGAATTGCAACTTTAAGGGCGACACTGTTACTGGATATGGTATGACTATAATCAATATGAATACAGTATAAGGTGAGGAAGTGGGTGACAGACAGACAGACAGACAGACAGACAGACAGACAGACAGACAGACAGACAGTCTGTCTGTGGGTCTGTGTGTGTGTGTGTGTGTGTGTGTCTATCTTTGTTACTGTCTGTGTGTTTTGTCTATCTGTGTGTCTGTGTCTTGTCTATCTGTGTGTCTGTCTGTGTGTCTTGTCTATCTGTGTGTCTGTCTGTCTAGCTGTGTGTCTGTGTGTCTTGTCTATCTGTGTGTCTTGTCTAGCTGTCTGTCTGTGTGTCTTGTCTATCTGTGTGTCTGTGTGTCTTGTCTATCTGTGTGTCTTGTCTAGCTGTCTGTCTGTGTGTCTTGTCTATCTGTGTGTCTGTGTGTCTTGTCTATCTGTGTGTCTGTCTGTCTAGCTGTGTGTCTGTGTCTTTCTGTCTGTCTGACTGCCTGCATGTCTGTCTGTTTGACCATCTGTCTGTGTGACTGTCTGCCTGTGTCTGTGTGTCTAAGTCTGTCTGACTGTCTGTCGGTGTGTCTGTGTGACTGTCTGTCTGTGTCTGTGTGTCTAAGTCTGTCTGACTGTCTGTCTGTCTGACTGCCTGCATGTCTGTCTGTTTGACCATCTGTCTGTGTGACTGTCTGCCTGTGTCTGTGTGTCTAAGTCTGTCTGACTGTCTGTCGGTGTGTCTGTGTGACTGTCTGTCTGTCGGTGTGACAGTCTGCCTGTGTCTGTGTGTCCAAGTCTGACTGTTTGTCTGTCTGTCTGTCATTCAATGGCTTGCGTAGTATAATTGCATTGCATGTGTGTGTGTGTGTGTGTGTGTGTGTGTGTGTGTGTGTGTGTGTGTGTGTGTGTGTGTGTGCGCGCACGTGTTCTTGGTAATAGAGGTATATAGTATATGTAAATGTAACAGAGGTACGTATATGCAAAGGTAATAGAGTATTTTTAAAGGTAATGGAGTATTTTTAAAGATAATAAAGGTATGTGTAAAGGTAATAGAGTATTTTAAAGGTAATAAATGTATATGTAAAGGTAATAGAGGTATATGTAAAGGTCATAAAGGTATATGTAAAGGTAATAGAGTATTTTTAAAGGTAATAAAGGTATATGTAAAGGTAATAGAGGTGTATGTAAAGGTAATAAAGGTATATGTAAAGGTAATAGAGGTATATGTAAAGGTAATAGAGGTATATGTAAAGGTCATAAAGGTATATGTAAAGGTAATAGAGTTATATGTAAAGGTAATAGAGGTATATGTAAAGGTAATAGAGGTATATGTAAAGGTAATAAAGGTATATGTAAAGGTAATAGAGGTATATGTAACGGTAATAGAGTATTTTTAAAGGTAATAAAGGTATATGTAAAGGTAATAGAGTTATATGTAAAGGTAATAGAGGTATATGTAAAGGTCATAAAGGTATATGCAAAGGTAATAGAGGTTGATGTAAAGGTAATAGATTATATGTAAAGGTAATAGAGGTATATGTAAAGGTAATAAAGGCATATGTAAAGGTAATAAAGGTATATGTAAAGGTAATAGAGGTATATGTAAAGGTAATAGAGGTACATGTAAAGGTAATAGATTATATGTAAAGGTAATAGAGGTATATGTAAAGGTAATAGAGGTATATGTAAAAGTAATAAGGGTATATGTAAAGGTAATAGAGGTACATGTAAAGGTAATAGATTATATGCAAAGGTAATAGAGGTATATGTAAAGGTAATAGAGGTATATGTAAAGGTCATAAAGGTATATGCAAAGGTAATAGAGGTACATGTAAAGGTAATAGATTATATGTAAAGGTAATAAAGGTATATGTAAAGGTAATAAAGGTATATGTAAAGGTAATAGAGGTATATGTAAAGGTAATAGAGGTACATGTAAAGGTAATAGATTATATGTAAAGGTAATAGAGGTATATGTAAAGGTAATAGAGGTATATGTAAAAGTAATAAGGGTATATGTAAAGGTAATAGAGGTACATGTAAAGGTAATAGATTATATGTAAAGGTAATAGAGGTATATGTAAAGGTAATAAAGGTATATGTAAAGGTAATAAAGGTATATGTAAAGGTAATAGAGGTACGTGTAAAGGTAATAGAGGTACATGTAAAGGTAATAGAGGTACATGTAAAGGTAATAGATTATATGTAAAGGTAATAGAGGTATATGTAAAGGGATATTTATGAGGTGGGAAACAGGCAGAAGTGAGAAGAGGAATACGTGAGACACGAGAGCTAAGTATTTTTATATAAACACTATAAATTCCTAATACACCAAACACACCTCGTGCTAGCTACACAACTAATTAACTAATTGACTAATTGACATGACCAGCAAACTAATCATCAATGTCCCACGTTCAGCTAGTGTTAGCCGCATTAGCATTCCATGCACTGATCCATAACAGACTGTGGATTGATGATGTAATGATAGGGTGCCACTACGGTTGAATCAATCAATCAATCAATCAATCAATCAATCAATCAATCAATCAATCAATCAACTCTTTTTACACACACACACACACACACACACACAGGCATAAATATTGCAAAGAAAACTTTATCAACGGAAGAAGAGAAGGAGGAGGAGGAGAAGGAGAGGGAGAGGGTGTATTTGGGGGTGCTGAGGTACAGGACTCACCCTGCTGCTGGTTCTGCTTCTGGGCTGAGCTCTCCTCCTGGTCGGCCCGCTCTCCTTTTCCCTCCCCGGAGAGCAGACGGCGGAGCAGAGCACAGTACCGAGTCATGACGGCCAACAGTTCACATCCAGCTAACGATTCACCCTGTCTGTCTGTCTGTCTGTCTGACTGTCTGTCTCTCTCTGTCTGACTGACTGACTGTCTGTCTCTCTCTGTCTGACTGACTGACTGTCTCTCTCTGTCTGACTGACTGACTGTCTGTCTCTCTCTGTCTGTCTGTCTGACTGACTGTCTCTCTCTGTCTGACTGACTGTCTCTCTTTGTGTGTCTGTCTGTCTGACTGACTGTCTGTCTGTCTGTCTGTCTGACTGTCTGTCTGACTGTCTGTCTCTCTTTGTGTGTCTGTCTGTCTGACTGACTGTCTGTCTCTCTCTGTCTGACTGACTGTCTCTCTTTGTGTGTCTGTCTGTCTGACTGACTGTCTGTCTGTCTGTCTGACTGTCTGTCTCTCTTTGTGTGTCTGTCTGTCTGTCTGACTGTCTGTCTCTCTTTGTGTGTCTGTCTGTCTGACTGACTGTCTGTCTGACTGAGTGTCTGACTGACTGACTGTCTCTCTCTGTCTGTCTGTGGGGGTTTAGCTTCAGTCTCTATAACTTAGCAGTCAGCTGACAGGGTGTCTCAACACTGTGTGTGTGTGTGTGTGTGTGTGTGTGTGTGTGACTGAAGTATGTGTTCATTCTTGTCTCCACTGTGCTCCCATAAACACACACACACACACACACACACACACAACATGCAGCCCTGCTGGACCCACACTTAACTCCCTGTCCACTTGTGTGTCTCTGAGGACGTTTCCACACAGAGCCGTCACATCAGCCTACAGCAGCAGGGGACAGTCTTGTGGGTCCAGTCTCTACGTGGCTCACAGGTATGATGTCCAACTACAGCAGCAGGGGACAGTCTTGTGGGTCCAGTCTCTACACGGCTCACAGGTATGATGCCCAACTACAGCAGCAGGGGACAGTCTTGTGGGTCCAGTCTCTACACGGCTCACAGGTATGATGCTCAACTACAGCAGCAGGGGACAGTCTTGTGGGTCCAGTCTCTACGTGGCTCACAGGTATGATGTCCAACTACAGCAGCAGGGGACAGTCTTGTGGGTCCAGTCTCTACGTGGCTCACAGGTATGATGTCCAACTACAGCAGCAGGGGACAGTCTTGTGGGTCCAGTCTCTACGTGGATCACAGGTATGATGCCCAACTACAGCAGCAGGGGACAGTCTTGTGGGTCCAGTCTGTACGTGGCTCACAGGTATGATGCCCAACTACAGCAGCAGGGGACAGTCTTGTGGGTCCAGTCTCTACGTGGCTCACAGGTATGATGTCCAACTACAGCAGCAGGGGACAGTCTTGTGGGTCCAGTCTCTACACGGATCACAGGTATGATGCCCAACTACAGCAGCAGGGGACAGTCTTGTGGGTCCAGTCTCTACACGGATCACAGGTATGATGTCCAACTACAGCAGCAGGGGACAGTCTTGTGGGTCCAGTCTCTACACGGCTCACAGGTATGATGCCCAACTACAGCAGCAGTGGGACAGTCTTGTGGGTCCAGTCTCTACGCGGCTCACAGGTATGATGCCCAACTACAGCAGCAGGGGACAGTCTTGTGGGTCCAGTCTCTACACGGATCACAGGTATGATGCTCAACTACAGCAGCAGGGGACAGTCTTGTGGGTCCAGTCTCTACACGGATCACAGGTATGATGTCCAACTACAGCAGCAGGGGACAGTCTTGTGGGTCCAGTCTCTACGCGGCTCACAGGTATGATGTCCAACTACAGCAGCAGGGGACAGTCTTGTGGGTCCAGTCTCTACACGGCTCACAGGTATGATGCCCAACTACAGCAGCAGTGGGACAGTCTTGTGGGTCCAGTCTCTACGCGGCTTACAGGTATGATGCTCAACTACAAGCAGGTACGTGTTGACTTTTTAAAGGTCTGGTTTGGTTTCACTCTTCACAGTGTACCTATGAACCGACTCATGATGGTCCTCAAAACATCCTGTCGGCCTGTCTGTGTCTCTGCAGAGCTCCATGACTCCAGCCTGTCTGTGTCTCTGCAGAGCTCCATGACTCCAGCCTGTCTGTGTCTCTGCAGAGCTCCATGACTCCAGCTTGTCAGTGTCTCTGCAGGGCACCGTGACTCCAGCCTGTCTGTGTCTCTGCAGAGCACCATGACTCCAGCCTGTCTGTGTCTCTGCAGAGCACCATGACTCCAGCTTGTCAGTGTCTCTGCAGGGCACCATGACTCCAGCCTGTCTGTGTGTCTCTACAGGGCACCATGACTCCAGCCTGTCTGTGTCTACAGAGCACCGTGACTCCAGCCTGTCTGTGTCTCTACAGGGCACCATGACTCCAGCCTGTCTGTGTCTCTGCAGAGCACCATGACTCCAGCCTGTCTGTGTCTCTGCAGAGCACCATGACTCCAGCCTGTCTGTGTCTCTGCAGAGCACCATGACTCCAGCCTGTCTGTGTCTCTGCAGGGCACCATGACTCCAGCCTGTCTGTGTCTCTGCAGAGCACCATGACTCCAGCCTGTCTGTGTCTCTGCAGAGCAGCTTGACTCCAGCCTGTCTGTGTCTGCAGGGCACCGTGACTCCAGCCTCTCTGTGTCTGCAGGGCACCGTGACTCCAGCCTGTCTGTGTCTGCAGAGCACCGTGACTCCAGCCTGTCTGTGTCTGCAGAGCACCGTGACTCCAGCCTGTCTGTGTCTGCAGAGCACCATGACTCCAGCCTGTCTGTGTCTGCAGAGCACCGTGACTCCAGCCTCTCTGTGTCTGCAGGGCACCTTGACTCCAGCCTGTCTGTGTCTCTGCAGGGCACCATGACTCCAGCCTGTCTGTGTCTCTACAGGGCACCTTGACTCCAGCCTGTCTGTGTCTGCAGAGCACCGTGACTCCAGCCTGTCTGTGTCTCTGCAGAGCACCATGACTCCAGCCTGTCTGTGTCTCTGCAGAGCACCATGACTCCAGCCTGTCTGTGTCTCTGCAGAACACCATGACTCCAGCTTGTCTGTGTCTCTGCAGAGCACCATGACTCCAGCTTGTCTGTGTCTCTGCAGAGCACCATGACTCCAGCTTGTCTGTGTCTCTGCAGAGCACCATGACCCCAGCCTGTCTGTGTCTCTACAGAGCTCCATGACTCCAGCCTCTCTGTGTCTCTGCAGAGCACCATGACTCCAGCCTCTCTGTGTCTCTGCAGAGCTCCATGACTCCAGCCTCTCTGTGTCTCTGCAGAGCACCATGACTCCAGTCTGTCTGTGTCTCTACAGAGCACCATGACTCCAGCTTCTCTGTGTCTCTGCAGAGCACCATGACTCCAGCCTCTCTGTGTCTCTGCAGAGCACCATGACTCCAGCCTCTCTGTGTCTCTACAGAGCTCCATGACTCCAGCCTCTCTGTGTCTCTGCAGAGCACCATGACTCCAGTCTGTCTGTGTCTCTACAGAGCACCATGACTCCAGCTTCTCTGTGTCTCTGCAGAGCACCATGACTCCAGCCTCTCTGTGTCTCTACAGAGCACCATGACTCCAGCCTCTCTGTGTCTCTACAGAGCACCATGACTCCAGCCTGTCTGTGTCTCTACAGAGCACCATGACTCCAGCCTCTCTGTGTCTCTGCAGAGCACCATGACTCCAGCCTCTCTGTGTCTCTGCAGAGCACCATGACTCCAGCCTCTCTGTGTCTCTACAGAGCACCATGACTCCAGCCTCTCTGTGTCTCTACAGAGCACCATGACTCCAGCCTGTCTATGTCTCTGCAGAGCACCGTGACTCCAGCTTCTCTGTGTCTCTACAGAGCACCATGACTCCAGCCTGTGTGTGTCTCTGCAGAGCACCGTGACTCCAGCTTCTCTGTGTCTCTACAGAGCACCATGACTCCAGCCTGTCTATGTCTCTGCAGAGCACCGTGACTCCAGCTTCTCTGTGTCTCTACAGAACACCATGACTCCAGCCTCTCTGTCTCTGCAGAGCACCATGACTCCAGCCTCTCTGTCTCTGCAGAGCACCATGACTCCAGTCTGTCTGTGTCTCTACAGAGCACCATGACTCCAGCCTCTCTGTGTCTCTGCAGAGCACCATGACTCCAGCCTCTCTGTCTCTGCAGAGCACCATGACTCCAGTCTGTCTGTGTCTCTACAGAGCACCATGACTCCAGCCTGTCTGTGTCTCTACAGAGCACCATGACTCCAGCCTCTCTGTGTCTCTACAGAGCACCATGACTCCAGCCTGTCAGTGTCTCTGCAGAGCACCATGACTCCAGCTTCTCTGTGTCTCTGCAGAGCACCATGACTCCAGCTTCTCAGTGTCTCTGCAGAGCACCATGACTCCAGCTTCTCTGTGTCTCTGCAGAGCACCATGACTCCAGCTTCTCTGTGTCTCTACAGAGCACCATGACTCCAGCCTGTCAGTGTCTCTGCAGAGCACCATGACTCCAGCTTCTCTGTGTCTCTGCAGGGCACCGTGACTCCAGCCTCTCTGTGTCTCTACAGAGCACCATGACTCCAGCCTGTCTGTGTCTCTACAGAGCACCGTGACTCCAGCCTCTCTGTGTCTCTACAGGGCACCGTGACTCCAGCCTGTCTGTGTCTCTACAGAGCACCGTGACTCCAGCCTCTCTGTGTCTCTACAGAGCACCATGACTCCAGCCTCTCTGTGTCTCTACAGAGCACCATGACTCCAGCCTCTCTGTGTCTCTGCAGAGCACCATGACTCCAGCCTCTCTGTGTCTCTACAGAGCACCATGACTCCAGCCTCTCTGTGTCTCTACAGAGCACCATGACTCCAGCTTGTCTGTCTCTGCAGAGCACCGTGACTCCAGCTTGTCTGTGTCTCTGCAGAGCACCGTGACTCCAGCTTCTCTGTGTCTCTGCAGAGCACCGTGACTCCAGCTTGTCTGTGTCTCTGCAGAGCACCGTGACTCCAGCCTGTCTGTGTCTCTACAGAGCACCGTGACTCCAGCTTGTCTGTGTCTCTGCAGAGCACCGTGACTCCAGCTTGTCTGTGTCTCTGCAGAGCACCATGACTCCAGCCTGTCTGTGTCTCTACAGGGCACCATGACTCCAGCCTGTCTGTGTCTCTACAGGGCACCATGACTCCAGCCTGTCTGTGTCTCTACAGGGCACCATGACTCCAGCCTGTCTGTGTCTCTACAGGGCATCATGACTCCAGCCTGTCTGTGTCTCTACAGGGCACCATGACTCCAGCCTCTCTGTGTCTGCAGGGCACCGTGACTCCAGCCTGTCTGTGTCTGCAGGGCACCATGACTCCAGCCTCTCTGTCTCTGCAGAGCATCATGACTCCAGCCTGTCTGTGTCTCTACAGGGCACCATGACTCCAGCCTCTCTGTGTCTGCAGGGCACCGTGACTCCAGCCTGTCTGTGTCTGCAGGGCACCATGACTCCAGCCTCTCTGTGTCTCTACAGAGCACCATGACTCCAGCCTGTCTGTGTCTCTGCAGAGCACCATGACTCCAGCCTCTCTGTGTCTCTGCAGAGCACCATGACTCCAGCCTGTCTGTGTCTCTACAGAGCACCATGACTCCAGCCTGTCTGTGTCTCTGCAGAGCACCATGACTCCAGCCTGTCTGTGTCTCTGCAGAGCACCATGACTCCAGCCTCTCTGTGTCTCTACAGAGCACCGTGACTCCAGCCTCTCTGTGTCTCTACAGAGCACCGTGACTCCAGCCTGTCTGTGTCTCTGCAGAGCACCGTGACTCCAGCCTGTCTGTGTCTCTACAGAGCACCATGACTCCAGCCTGTCTGTGTCTCTACAGAGCACCATGACTCCAGCCTCTCTGTGTCTCTGCAGAGCACCATGACTCCAGCCTCTCTGTGTCTCTACAGAGCACCATGACTCCAGCCTCTCTGTGTCTCTACAGAGCACCATGACTCCAGCCTCTCTGTGTCTCTGCAGAGCACCATGACTCCAGCCTCTCTGTGTCTCTACAGAGCACCATGACTCCAGCCTCTCTGTGTCTCTACAGAGCACCATGACTCCAGCTTGTCTGTCTCTGCAGAGCACCGTGACTCCAGCTTGTCTGTGTCTCTGCAGAGCACCGTGACTCCAGCCTGTCTGTGTCTCTACAGAGCACCATGACTCCAGCCTGTCTGTGTCTCTGCAGAGCACCGTGACTCCAGCTTGTCTGTCTCTGCAGAGCACCGTGACACCAGCTTGTCTGTGTCTCTACAGGGCACCATGACTCCAGCCTGTCTGTGTCTCTACAGGGCACCATGACTCCAGCCTGTCTGTGTCTCTACAGGGCATCATGACTCCAGCCTGTCTGTGTCTCTACAGGGCACCGTGACTCCAGCCTGTCTGTGTCTACAGGGCACCATGACTCCAGCCTGTCTGTCTCTACAGAGCACCATGACTCCAGCCTGTCTGTGTCTCTACAGGGCATCATGACTCCAGCCTGTCTGTGTCTCTACAGAGCACCATGACTCCAGCCTCTCTGTGTCTACAGGGCACCATGACTCCAGCCTCTCTGTGTCTGCAGGGCACCGTGACTCCAGCCTCTCTGTGTCTGCAGGGCACCGTGACTCCAGCCTGTCTGTGTCTGCAGGGCACCATGACTCCAGCCTGTCTGTCTCTGCAGAGCACCGTGACACCAGCTTGTCTGTGTCTCTACAGGGCACCATGACTCCAGCCTGTCTGTGTCTCTACAGGGCACCATGACTCCAGCCTGTCTGTGTCTCTACAGGGCACCATGACTCCAGCCTGTCTGTGTCTCTACAGGGCACCATGACTCCAGCCTGTCTGTGTCTCTACAGAGCTCCATGACTCCAGCTTGTCTGTGTCTCTGCAGAGCACCGTGACTCCAGCCTGTCTGTGTCTCTACAGGGCACCATGACTCCAGCCTGTCTGTGTCTCTACAGAGCTCCATGACTCCAGCCTGTCTGTGTCTCTACAGGGCACCATGACTCCAGCCTGTCTGTGTCTCTACAGGGCACCATGACTCCAGCCTGTCTGTGTCTCTACAGGGCACCATGATTCCAGCCTGTCTGTGTCTCTACAGGGCACCATGACTCCAGCCTGTCTGTGTCTCTACAGGGCACCATGACTCCAGCCTGTCTGTGTCTCTACAGGGCACCATGACTCCAGCCTGTCTGTGTCTCTACAGGGCACCATGACTCCAGCCTGTCTGTGTCTCTACAGGGCACCATGACTCCAGCCTGTCTGTGTCTCTACAGGGCACCATGACTCCAGCCTGTCTGTGTCTCTACAGAGCTCCATGACTCCAGCTTGTCTGTGTCTCTGCAGAGCACCGTGACTCCAGCCTGTCTGTGTCTCTACAGAGCTCCATGACTCCAGCTTGTCTGTGTCTCTACAGAGCTCCATGACTCCAGCTTGTCTGTGTCTCTGCAGAGCACCATGACTCCAGCCTGTCTGTGTCTCTACAGGGCACCATGACTCCAGCCTGTCTGTGTCTCTACAGAGCTCCATGACTCCAGCCTGTCTGTGTCTCTACAGGGCACCATGACTCCAGCCTGTCTGTGTCTCTACAGGGCACCATGACTCCAGCCTGTCTGTGTCTCTACAGAGCACCATGACTCCAGCCTCTCTGTGTCTCTACAGAGCACCATGACTCCAGCCTCTCTGTGTCTCTACAGAGCACCATGACTCCAGCCTCTCTGTGTCTCTACAGAGCACCATGACTCCAGCCTGTCTGTGTCTCTACAGAGCACCATGACTCCAGCTTGTCTGTCTCTGCAGAGCACCGTGACTCCAGCTTGTCTGTGTCTCTGCAGAGCACCATGACTCCAGCCTGTCTGTGTCTCTGCAGAGCACCGTGACTCCAGCTTGTCTGTGTCTCTGCAGAGCACCATGACTCCAGCTTTTCTGTCTCTGCAGAGCTCCATGACTCCAGCCTGTCTGTGTCTCTACAGGGCACCATGACTCCAGCCTCTCTGTCTCTGCAGGGCACCGTGACTGCAGCCTGTCGGCCTGCTAGCTGTTAGCGAGCGTGGCACTATAAACCTGCTGTTCTCAGCGTCCGCTGACCTTTCACGTGCACACTGATTGAAAGCTGGTCATCACACGGCTGAGATGTTCTTATGTGTACTAACAAATCAACAGACAGAACAAAAATCACAGTGTTTTCAAAGTGAGCCATGTAGTCCGATGTTGACCTCACCTCGACTGAGATCACCAGAAAACGTGGTTAAAAGCCGCAGTCAGGGCTTTAGAGGTCTTGGGTTGGACCAATACTCTGCAGGTACATACTATTTGGAGCGTGTTTGATATGTTACTTCAGCTTGGACCACGTGAAGCCCCGCGTGCAGGAGCCTGGAGTCTTGAGACGGGGCAGTGTGAGGGCCACGTGACCTCCTGCCCCAGGCGGGGCAACAGTAAGGAGAGAGGGGTTATTCTTGGAGTGTTAAGAGCTAGGACTATTAATACGAGTGTATACGTAGCGGAAAACTTCACACAAGTACACCTGACAATAATAACTACAGTACACCAGCAGGGTACACGCCTTCCGGTTTAAAACCACACAAACACAAACGACACAACGCTGAAAGACCGCCCGCAGAGGAGAAAAGGCAAACGCAGTGAGTGACCGGGAGGTATCTCCTCACCTTTCATGAAGGTGTTACTACTACCACTAGTGTGTAACTGTCTGTCTCTGAAACACGTGTGAGGTTTCTATCACCGAAAGCCACGTGGTTTCAACGTCCCCCCCTAGTGGAAGAGGCTGTTAAAGCTCATTACCATAATAATACACATTGTTCGTGAGCCACTATTCTGATTGGCAGGCACTATTGCAGGCCCCGCCCCCTTCCATGACACAAGCTATGGCTGTCCAACCAGCGGTCGTCTAATGCAAAGTGTGGGTGGACTGTTGCCGGGGTGACGTCAGTATCAGGGACCATTCTGACTGGCTTGTTCAAATGGTGCTATAACCAGGACCCGTCAGACCACCAGTAGCAGATGGGGGGGGGGGGTACTGGTCTGCTCCCAGGGTTCATGTGTGTAAAGTAGCAGATGGGGGGGGGTACTGGTCTGCTCCCCGGGTTCATGTGTGTAAAGTAGCAGATGGGGGGGGGGTACTGGTCTGCTCCCAGGGTTCATGTGTGTACAGTAGCAGATGGGGGGGGAGGGGGTACTGGTCTGCTCCCCGGGTTCATGTGTGTAAAGTAGCAGATGGGGGGGGGGGGTACTGGTCTGCTCCCAGGGTTCATGTGTGTAAAGTAGCAGATGGGGGGGGAGGGGGTACTGGTCTGCTCCCAGGGTTCATGTGTGTAAAGTAGCAGATGGGGGGGGAGGGGGTACTGGTCTGCTCCCCGGGTTCATGTGTGTAAAGTAGCAGATGGGGGGGGGGGGTACTGGTCTGCTCCCAGGGTTCATGTGTGTAAAGTAGCAGATGGGGGGGGAGGGGGTACTGGTCTGCTCCCCGGGTTCATGTGTGTAAAGTAGCAGATGGGGGGGGGGGGTACTGGTCTGCTCCCAGGGTTCATGTGTGTAAAGTAGCAGATGGGGGGGGAGGGGGTACTGGTCTGCTCCCAGGGTTCATGTGTGTTAAGTAGCAGATGGGGGGGGAGGGGGTACTGGTCAGCTCCCAGGGTTCATGTGTGTTAAGTAGCAGATGGGGGGGGAGGGGGTACTGGTCAGCTCCCAGGGTTCATGTGTGTAAAGTAGCAGATGGGGGGGGGGGTACTGGTCTGCTCCCAGGGTTCATGTGTGTAAAGTAGCAGATGGGGAGGGGGTACTGGTCTGCTCCCAGGGTTCATGTGTGTAAAGTAGCAGATGGGGGGGAGGGGGGTACTGGTCTGCTCCCAGGGTTCATGTGTGTAAAGTAGCAGATGGGGGGGGGGGGTACTGGTCTGCTCCCAGGGTTCATGTGTGTTAAGTAGCAGATGGGGGGGGGGGTACTGGTCTGCTCCCAGGGTTCATGTGTGTAAAGTAGCAGATGGGGGGGGAGGGGGTACTGGTCTGCTCCCAGGGTTCATGTGTGTAAAGCAGCAGATGACGGTTGGGTTTATCCAGATTAATAGAAGTTAAACTCGATCCTGACATTATTTCACATGTTGACGTTATTTTCCTGAGCTGCTGACCAGCAGTGTGTCATGCAGCCCGTCTCAGAACAGTAGGTGCAGAAAGACATTGTGTTGTAGTTTCCACTGTGGACACAAGAGGACGACAGAGAACATGGAGGCCTGTTGGGCTTTATGAGGGTTTCTATACAGAAACTAAACCCTGCAGTAGATTTATATGAAGAGACGTCAGTTTGTAGTGGCTCACGTGTAAAGTGATCTGATTTCCAACAGCAACAGAGACACACAGACAGACACACACACAGACAGACAGGCACACAGACAGACAGGCAGACAGACAGGAAGACACACAGACAGACAGGCACACACACACAGACAGGCAGACAGACAGGAAGACAGACAGACAGGCAGGCAGACACACAGACAGACAGGCACACACACACACAGACAGACAGCCTATCAGCGCACTGATAGATGTGCACTGATAGGCTCACAGGACCATGATGGGAGCTTCTCTAACCAGGCCTCACACATCTAGAAGGTTCTGAGAGTTTTCCGTCCAGCTTTTTTCGCATTACACTTCCTTAATGGAGGTCTGGTGTCTATCACTACGCCTGTTCGGTCTGTCTGTCTGTCTGCTTGTCTGTCTGCTTGTCTGTCTGTCTGCCTGCCTGTCTATCTGCCTGTCTGTGTGTCTTCCATGTTGTTTGATATGAATTTATGTTCTATCTGCCAGAGGAAGTCTTCCCTGAATCACATTCACACACTAACACAGTTCCTGGGAGGGGACTGCTGCAGCCACAGGCTGGGTGCCTGGCTCAAAGGCATCTCAGAACTGGGGCTGTATGTTGGCAAGAATTTCCCATCATGACACAACTGTCATGATCCAGTATGTTGTGATATGTCATTACACTACAAACAACCTGATATATTACAATATTTTGTCAAACTGTTAGAAAACTGTCATAAATAAACAGCTCAACATATAACCAGTCACAGCAGCCCTGTTACAGTACTGCACATGCCACCTAGTGGTCAGACATGAAACTACACTATAAGTAGATGCACTGACACCTCTGTCATATGATGAATCAGTAGTGTTAGAAAATCAACACAAAATTGGGAAAGAAGGTGTACTGATACTCGAGTGTGTTGATATTTTCTTACATCCCTTCTCAGCAGTAGAAAAGAAGAAGAAAGCCGCAGGATACAATGAAATGTGTTCTCTGCATCCAGGGGTGGGCAGTCTTATCCAGAAAGGGCCGGTGTGGGTGCAGGTTTTTGTTCCAACCAAGCAGTTACACACCTGATCCCATTAATCAACCAGTAGAGTCTTTGCCGAGGAACTTGATCAAGAGACACTGGTGTGTAACTGCTTGGTTGGAACAAAAACCTGCACCCACACTGGCCCTTTCTGGACAAGACTGCCCACCCCTGTCCTAGGCTGTTCCGGTGGCGTCTGGACACTGCTTGGCATCCTCCTCATCATATTCTTCATCCATCATCCATCCATTATCTGAACCACTTATCCTGCTGTCAGGGTGGCAGGGATGCTGGAGCCTATCCCAGCAGTCATTGGGCGGCAGGCACGGAGACACCCAGCTATTGTATAGGAGCAGTGGGCAGCTGCAGCACCTGGGGACCAACTCCAGTCCTTCTTTCCATTGCCTTGCTCAGGGGCACAGGCAGGAGTATTAACCCTAACATGTATGTCTTTTTGATGGTGGGAGGAAACCCACGCAGACATGGGGAGAACATGCAAACTCCACACAGAAAGGACCTGGGACGTCGTGGGGTTCAAACCCAGGGCCTTTTTGCTGTGAGGCAACAGCGCTAACCACTGGGCCACCGTGCCGCCCAGTAGTGAAGAGATTCAAACCAGACACCTTTTACTCACATGCCAGTTTTCGTAACCCCCAACAATGGGAACTGGGATGCCTTGTTGAAGGGCAGAAATTAAAGCCTTTTTAGTGCCTTGCTAAAAGGACAACCCAACGGCAGATTTAGAAGCCGGTCGGTGGACTTGAACCAGCCGTCTTGCTGAGACTCCACATGGAGGACAAACTGCATCAGACATGAAGAGCAAGGGGCCGTTGACATGTTGCTTCTAATAACGCGTGGGAAACGCCAGCTGTGCCGCTTTCATTCTTTTATCCAAGGTGCTTGGGCGGTGGCGCTACTGTCACGCCTGACCATACTAAGCAACCAGAAGCTGCGTGCTGGATGACCGTCTGTTGATTTGGCAATTTCATGCAGAAAAGTTGCAGTAATTTAGCAGCAAGCCTTGTTGACTAAACTAAACTGAACTAAGAAAAAAGTTACAACAAAGATAAACGAACTTCCGGCACCGTAAATCCCTCACGGTAGCTTTACTGCTAGATTTGTCCTTGGACGGAAAGGGTGGAGCAAGTCCCTTAGGAGCTGATTGGTTAATTCTTGTCACATGACCTGCGTTTCCCTCCTGTAGTAGGAAACACAATTAGAGGCTCGCACCACCTGACTGGTCACATGACCAACACAGGAAGTGGAGCAGACGTTGTTCCTGATTGGACAAGAATGAATGTACTTCCTGGTGTGGCTGAAGCCTCTCTGATGGGAACAGATGAGATTAAACTGTCCCTCCTCATCCTCATCCAGGAACCATAACACGCCTTAAAACAACACGACATGGCTTCTGCTCATCAACCTACTTAACAGATGTGTGTGTTTGTGTGTGTGTGTGTGTATGTATGTGTGTGAGTTGAGGGCTAATTTAAGGTTCGCTTGCTTCCAACGGCTCCATTTTCTGAAGAGCTTGTAAATAATTGAGCAATTTGTCTCTCTCTCTCTCTCTGTCTGTCTGTCTCTCTGTCTCACTCTCTCTCTCTCTCTCTCTCTCTCTCTCTCTCTCTCTCTGTCTCTGTCTCACTCTCTCTCTCTCTCTCTCTCTCTCTCTGTCTGTCTGTCTGTCTGTCTGTCTCTCTCTCAAATTCAAATTTAATAAGGCTTTGTTGGCATGGGAAACATACGTTAACATTGCCGAAGCAAGTGTGAAAACAGAGTGTACTTAGAGATCTTCCAGAATAAAGAAATGAATAAACACAATATGTAACTCTTCAACTTGAAAATACAAACAGAAGAATTATGATTTTGCTGTTATATATATTGTAGCAAATTAGGGGGCAGCCCGGGCACCGCCGAGGCCGGGACGCGAACCCGGAACTCCCGCACCACGGGCGACCAATCGACTAAAGGGTCCGACCCATGAGCCAAGGGCTAGCGAGTCTACTCATCCGTGGTCATTACACTACCCCCCCTCTCTTGGGAAGCACGTCCTCGCGCTTCAGCATACCAGCTCCCTCACGCCTCTGGATGCATGCGCTTCCGATGGGCTCACGGTCTCACCATCTCACTTCTGACACCAATATAGCGAATGGGGGGGGGGGCAGCCGGGACGCAAACCCGGGTGTCCGGCACAACGAGCGACTACGCTAACCAGTCGACTAAAGGGTCCTTTCTAAGAATAACCTATACAACACAAATGAGTCTGGCTTTAAGCGGGGCACTCTACCGAGACTCCACTCCTGTCGGTAATGGAATCCCTGAGAGCTGCTGGTCAGTCCTCAGCTTTATTGCTGCTAGAACTGTCAGCTGCCTTTGACACGGTTAACCACCAAATCCTCCTCTCCACACTCACTGAGCTTGGTATCTCAGCATCTGCCCTCCATTGGTTCATGTCCTACCTCTTACGGAGAGAATATCTTGGAGGGGAGAAGTGTCCAAACAGCATGGCTTGGTTCCTCAAGGGTCAGTGCTTGTTCCCCTTTTCTTCTCAATATACACCATCATACTTGCTGCAATCATCCGATCCCATGGTTTCTTACACCACTGCTATGCTGACGATACCCAGCTCTTCCTGTTGTTCCCGCCAGAAAACCACACAAGTCTTGGCTCAGATCTCTTCATGCCTTGCCGACTTCAGCTTAACCTCTCTATGACCGAGCTCCTTGTCATCCCAGCCAGTTCCTCTTTACAACAAGAGATCAGTATCAAGCTTGAATCAACCCAGCTTATGCCCACAAAGTCTGCCCGGAACTTAGGTATCATGATTGTGACGAACTAACCTTTAAGGTTCATGTGGCCTCAATTGCTCGATCATGTCGATTTATCCTGTACAACATCAGGAAGATCAGAACCTACCTGTCTGAGCATGCAGCAAGCACAACTCCTGGTACAGGCTCTCTTCATATCACGCACTGACTACTGCAACTCCTTACCGGCAGGTCTCCCCACATGTAAGTTCAAACCTCTGCAGATGATCCTGAACACAGTGGTATGCTTGGTCTTCATCCAGCCCAAACGAGTACATGTCACCCCACTGTTTATATCCCTCTACTAGCTCTCAGTCACTGCCCGCATCAAATTCAAAACCTGACACCCACTTACAAAACAGCAACTAAAAAGCTCCCACCTACCTGAATGCCCTCATTCAGGTCTATGCTCCCTCCTGCTCACTATGCTCTGCCAACGAAAGGTGCCTAGTACTACCACTACAACAGGGCCCTGAGTTGCTAGCTAGACTCTTCTCTTCTGTAGTTCCACGGTGGTGGAACGAGGTACCAAACTCTGTTCGATCCGCAGAGTCCCTCTCAAACTTTTAAGAAAAGAATAAAGACGGAGCTCTTTCGCAAACATCTTTGCACTTGATGGACTGAAGGGGAAAAAATGCTTCTATGCACTCTATGCATTATGTCTGTGCATTGCTTGTTGGCACCTACGTCATATCAGACTCAAACTTAGCTTTATGGCACTTACTCGTGTTATTCTCTCCTTCCTAGATCCTTGCTTGTGATCCTTGGGTGTCAAAATGAAGTGCTACATATATAAATGTTATCCATTATTATTATTATTATTAATCCTGCCAGCCATGACAGCTGAAGCTACTGAGGTTCAAATGAAAATCATGGCCAGACTAAAGACAGTCAAGCCCCGGGCTCGGCTTCCACGACTCAGTGACAAAGTACCATCACAAAGCTTGCTTGCCGATGTGAACACAGCCTCATGCAATATCTCGACAGCCACCACAACAGAGACCAAGGAGCTTGTATATGCCACTGCAACCACACTTTTTTGATGTATCTTATAAATCTATATCCTGTTTCAGTGTTTGATCCTTCTCTCTCTCCGATGTGTGACTAATGTTTTTTCTTGTCTCTTCTTCCGTGTATGTGAATGGTGTGATGTGAGTCTCCCCTGTGTGCATGTGTAGTCTGTCCTCCTGTCAGATCTACATGGTGATGGTGGTCATGTGGCTCAGATCCTATGCTGTTCTGGTGGCATCTGGACATTGCTTGGCATCCTCCTCATCATATTCTTCATCTACTACTACTACTACTACTACTACTTTCAGCTGCTCCCATCTCAATCTTGCCTCTCTTACATTGTCTCCAATCCGTCCAACCTGAGCTGTCCCTCTAATATACTCGTTCCTAATCCTGTCCTTCTTCATCACTCCCAATGAAAATCTTAGCATCTTCAACTCTGCCACCTCCAGCTCCGCCTCCTGTCTTTTCATCAGTGCCACCGTCTCTAAACCATACAACATAGCTGGTCTCACTACCATCTTGTAAACCTTCCCTTTAACACTTGCCGGTACCCTTCTGTCACAAATCACTCCTGACACTCTTCTCCACCCACTCCACCCTGCCTGCACTCTCTTCTTCACCTCTCTTCTGCACTCCCCATTACTTTGAACAGTTGACCTCAAGTTTTTAAACTCGTCTATATTCGTCCCTCTTCTCCTTGCATTTGTACAATTCTTCTGTCCTCTGTCTCATTCACGCATTGGTATTCCATCTTGCTCCTACTGACTTTCATTCCTCTTCTCTCCAGTACATACCTCCACCTCTCCAGGCTCTCCTTAACCTGCACCCTACTCTCGCTACAGATCACAATGTCATCCACGAACATCATAGTCCATGGAGACTCCTGCTTGATCTTGTCCGTCAACCTGTCCATCATCATTGCAAACAAGAAAGGGCTCAGAGCCGATACTTGATGTAATCCCACCTCCACCTTGAACCCATCTGTCACCTCACCTCACCTCACCACTGTCACACCTCCCTCATACATATCCTGCACCACCCCTACCTACTTCTCTGCCACTCCCGACTTCCTCATACAATACCACACCTCCTCTCTCGGCACTCTGTCATATGCTTTCTCTAAATCCACAAAGACACAATGTAACTCCTTCTGACCTTCTCTATACTTCTCCATCAACATTCTCAAAGCAAACATCACATCTGTGGTGCTCTTTCCTGGCATGAAACCATACTGCTGCTGCTGATCATCACCTCTCCTCTTAACCTAGCTTCTATTACTCTTTCCCATATCTTCATGCTGTGGCTGATCAACTTTATACCTCTGTAGTTGTTACAGTTCTGCACATCACCCTTGTTCTTGAAAATTGGTACCAGTATGCTTCTTCTCCACTCCTCAGGCATCCTCTCACTTTCCAGGATTGTGTTAAACAATCTAGTTAAAAACCCCACTGCCATCTCTCCTAAACATCTCCATGCCTCCACACGTATGTCATCTGGACCAACTGCCTTTCCGCTCTTCATCCTCTTCATAGTTGCCCTCACTTCCTCCTTGCTAACCCACCACACTTCCTGATTCACTATCCCCACATCATCCAACCTTCTCTCTCTCTCTCTCTCTCTCTCTCTCTCTCTCTCTCATTTTCTTCATTCATCAGCCCCTCAAAGTATTCCTTCCACCTTCTCAACACACTCTCCTCGCTTGTCAGCACATTTCCATCTCTATCCTTGATCACCCTAACTTGCTGCACATCCTTCCCAGCTCGGTCCCCCTGTCTAGCCAATTGGTACAAGCCCTTTTCTCCTTCCTTAGTGTCTAACCTGTCATACAACTCACGATACACCTTTTCCTTTGCCACCTCTCTCTTTGCTTTACGCTGTGTCTCCTTGTATTCCTGTCTACTTTCTTCATCTCTCTGACTATCTCACTTCTTTTTTGCCAACCTCTTCCTCTGTATACTTTGCTGTACTGCCACATTCCACCACCAATTCTCCTCGTCTTTCTTCCTCTGTCCTGATGACACACCAAATACCGTCCCAGCTGTCTCCCTCACTATTTCTGCAGTGGTTGCCCAGCCATCCGGCAACTCTTCACTACCACCCAGTGCCTGTCTTACCTCCTCCCTGAATGCCACACAACAGTCTTTCTTCTTCAACTCCCACCATTTGATCCTTGGATCCAAGCCAGCGCATTCTTAGCACCGGTCCTTAGCCCGGATAAATGGGGTGGGGGTGGGGGGTGGGGGTTGCATCAGGAAGGGCATCCAACATGAAACCTTTGCCAAATCAAATATGTGGATCATAAATCAGATTTCCATGCCAGATCGGTTGAGGCCCGGTTTACCAACGACTGCCACCGGTACTGTTGGCCAGCAGGGTGCCGGTGGAAACTATGCTACTGTTGGGCGAAGGAAAAGGAGAGGGGAAAGGCATGTCCAGAGGCAGCGGGAGAGGAGGAAGCGTAGGAGTGTGGAGGTGAGAGTCAGAACTTGGACTGTTGGCTCTCGCTCTCTCTCTCTCTAGTTGAGTGATGTCTGCAGTGAAGGAGGGGGAGGTAAAGGTGAACATGGGGGTTGTCTGTGATTGAATTTCCAGTGTTCATATTAGCAGCAGCAAAACAAGAAAAATCTGCATCTGTTAAAACTATTTATGATAGTAAAGTTCTGCTTGTGGGATAAATCACACATGAATCTCTGTCTTGAATCCAGAAGTGTTTTTTTTATTTGTATATCTGACAAATTGCTGAATGAGTAGTAGAGCATATTAGAGCCTGGGAGTCTTACATTACACACAGGTTCTCTTCTGTTCAGCTTTATTCAGTAATACTTATCTAAATGGTCTCATTCCATACTTTAGTCTTTTGTAAAGAAGATGAGAATGGCCCCAACAGATGAAATGCAGGCAGAACAAAGCTGGAGACAAACTCCAACAGAATCTCAGTCCAGTCAGTCAGCATCTGCCCACACTGCGGAAACTGACACACACACACACACACACACACACACGGACACACACCACAATATTTCTTTTTTTAGTTACTTGTTTGGCATTTCTGCTTTTTGAGATAGTGCTAGTAGAGAGACAGGAAAGGCAGGGGAGTGAGAGGGGATGACATGCAGCAGAGGGCCCGGGCCGGATTTGAACCCAGGCCTCTCCGGTAAGAACTCAGCCTTATGTGGTATGCGCTCTACCAGGCGCCCCATAACACACAAAGTCGTGTGTGTTCTCATTTATCCTAATTTCGGGGACACATTTCAGACTGAAGACCAGTTAACTGGAGACAGTTTGTCCAGGCGGGGACAAAAGCCGTGTTCTCACCTGGACAAACTGATTTATAGGTCAGTGATTAAGGTTACGGTTAAACTAGGGAACGAATGTAAATCTATGGCTCAACCCCCCCCCCCCATCCCTACCCCTAGTTTTGGAGCGCCCTCCACTGGGTAGCAGAATGGCAATACAAGGGGTAGGGTTTGAAATCTTGACCTAGGAAATGGGACACCACTCATTACATCATCACCATCATCGTCATGTCTGAGGCTTGGAATTTTATTAGTTGCCTGTGAATGAGAACATTCACAAACTATTAGTTGCCTGGTTTGCTCAGGAGTCCCTGGAACGTTCCAACATGGTTATAACTGTTATGGTTGTGTGGTCTGGGCCATCAAGGCTCACCTGTTCCCCATTCTCTGTTGTATGGTGTTTCTGTTCACCTGCGCCCCATTTGCCTGAGTAACCCTGACTGCCCCATTTACCTGATTGCCCATGCTGTACTCACCTGATCCCCAGTCCCTTATTTGGCTTGCAGTTCCTGTGCCCGCCCTGCCCTGCTCACCTGTTCCCCATTTCCCCGATTGGCTCTCCAGCACTGTGTGTGTGTGTGTATATACATATATATATATATATATATATATATATATATATATATATTCCCCCTGGTTGCCCTGGCGCTTTGTCGGACCGTCTCACACATAGACACACACACATATTGACTCTTGGTCGCCGGATGTGCAAAGTCTTGTTTCGAGCCTTCCCTGCAGTCTGTAGTGTCTGTTCCTGCTGTCTGTTAGTTCATTCGTTTTATGAAAACATTATTCTAGCCCAGTCTGTCTTTGAGTCGTGCGTTTGGGTCCTCAACTCCTGCTCCCGGCACTACAATAACGTTATGGTGCTATACATTCTATATTAAAGCTTGTTGCTTGCTACCATTATCAACTATCATAATGACTAATCTGACCAAATTTGCAAGACAGAACAAGACAGATTAATCTATTGACAACAGCCAGGAAGCATGTTTACACGTCGGCTATTTCAGCGTCGTCCTGCCCACAGAAATTCCAGCTCTGCACTGATATCAGATGAGGGGCAAGTGCAGAAAATTTGCTGCTAGATAATTTTTCAAGCTTCATACATGGGACATGGAAATAACTATTGTCACTCATAAACCATCGTTTACACAAAGTTCTGTTGACATCCTGCAGATGTTTTTCTGAAATGCTTGTTCTAACGATCTTACAGAGGAACTAATATGTGGTTACTGAAGTGTTCTGGAGCTGTGCTAGATCCATCATCATGGAACCAGCCAGTAGTCTATAGCAGGTCTTATGGGAGGACGTTAAGGACTGTTTTCATGGCAGGTTGGGTTTTCTGTACATGTCACTTTATCTCTGTACTGGTTGTCTCTGGACTGGTTTTGGTTCGTCTCTGTACTGGTTTGTCGTGTCAAGTCTGCCTACAGAAGCAAGGCAACACAAACGCCTGAAAAATATTTCTACTCTTCATTCAAACCAAAACTGGTACAACTTATCAATATTACTCATCTTTCTGATCAATAATCTATTCAGGCATACCCAGTACCAACTGATAATCTACACAAATTCACCCCATGCTGATCATAACCTTTCCAAACACACTCAATATGAATCAATAATCTATATAAATGTACCCAAGACTTATCAATAACAGATTCAAGCACACCCAATATTAATCAATAATCTATAGAAACATCATGAGCACCAATAGCAAGCACTGATATCTTATATTCAGTTCTCCTCCCTTGTCTCTTTGTAGGTGATCAATACTCCAGCTTGACCTGAGCTACTATGGGTGGGTGATCAACACTCCAGCTGGACCTGAGCTACTATGGGTAGGTCATCAACACTCCAGCTGGACCTGAGCTACTATGTGTAGGTGGTCAACACTCCAGCTGGACCTGAGCTACTATGGGTAGGTGATCAATACTCCAGCTGCACCTGAGCTACTATGTGTAGGTGGTCAACACTCCAGCTGGACCTGAGCTACTATGGGTAGGTGATCAACACTCCAGCTGCACCTGAGCTACTATGTGTAGGTGATCAACACTCCAGCTGCACCTGAGCTACTATGTGTAGGTGATCAACACTCCAGCTGGACCTGAGCTACTATGTGTAGGTCATCAATACTTCAACTGGACCTGAGCTACTATGTGTAGGTGATCAATACTCCAGCTGGACCTGAGCTACTATGTGTAGGTCATCAACACTCCAGCTGCACCTGAGCTACTATGTGTAGATCATCAATACTCCAGCTGCACCTGAGCTACTATGGTCTGGTGATCAACACTCCAGCTGGACCTGAGCTACTATGGGTAGGTCATCAACACTCCAGCTGGACCTGAGCTACTATGTGTAGGTGGTCAACACTCCAGCTGGACCTGAGCTACTATGTGTAGGTGATCAACACTCCAGCTGGACCTGAGCTACTATGTGTAGGTGATCAACACTCCAGCTGGACCTGAGCTACTATGTGTAGGTGATCAACACTCCAGCTGCACCTGAGCTACTATGTGTAGGTGATCAACACTCCAGCTGGACCTGAGCTACTATGGGTGGGTGATCAACACTCCAGCTGCACCTGAGCTACTATGGGTAGGTCATCAACACTCCAGCTGGACCTGAGCTACTATGGGTAGGTCATCAACACTCCAGCTGGACCTGAGCTACTATGGGTAGGTGATCAACACTCCAGCTGGACCTGAGCTACTATGTGTAGGTGATCAACACTCCAGCTGCACCTGAGCTACTATGTGTAGGTGATCAACACTCCAGCTGGACCTGAGCTACTATGGGTGGGTGATCAACACTCCAGCTGCACCTGAGCTACTATGGGTAGGTCATCAACACTCCAGCTGGACCTGAGCTACTATGGGTAGGTCATCAACACTCCAGCTGGACCTGAGCTACTATGGGTAGGTGATCAACACTCCAGCTGGACCTGAGCTACTATGGGTAGGTCATCAACACTCCAGCTGGACCTGAGCTACTATGTGTAGGTGATCAACACTCCAGCTGCACCTGAGCTACTATGTGTAGTTGATCAACACTCCAGCTGGACCTGAGCTACTATGTGTAGGTCATCAATACTCCAGCTGCACCTGAGCTACTATGTGTAGGTCATCAATACTCCAGCTGGACCTGAGCTACTAGTTTAGGTCATCAATACTCCAGCTGGACCTGAGCTACTATGTGTAGGTGATCAACACTCCAGCTGCACCTGAGCTACTATGTGTAGGTGATCAACACTCCAGCTGCACCTGAGCTACTATGTGTAGTTGATCAATACTCCAGCTGGACCTGAGCTACTATGTGTGTGTCATCAATACCCAGCTGGACCTGAGCTACTATGTGTATGTCATCAATACCCAGCTGGACCTGAGCTACTATGTGTGTGTCATCAATACCCAGCTGGACCTGAGCTACTATGTGTAGGTGATCAATACTCCAGCTGCACCTGAGCTACTATGTGAAGTCCTAGTAGTAGTGACAGTACTGCTGTTTTTATTTTCCCAGAAAGTTTCTGCATGCCAGGAATTTTACTTCACACTTTGCTCAAAGTGGGAAAAACAATGTGAGAAAAATGGAAAGAAGTACAAGATGACTTGCACAGTGTGTGTGAGACTCACTGGAACATGCTGAACGTTTTCTGTGTTGTCCAGATCTTTTCAATGTGCTTTCTGTGAGTTCAACTTTATAGCACAACTGGTGTGTGTGTGTGTGTGTGTGTGTGTGTGTACTGGAATCACTGGTAAGTGTACCGGGGTTACTGGTGTGTGTGTGTGTGTGTGCGTGTGTGTACTGGAATCACTGGTAAGTGTACCGGGGTTACTGGTGTGTGTGTGTGTGTGTGTGTGTGTGTGTGTGTGCGTGCGTACTGGAATCACTGGTAAGTGTACCGGGGTTACTGGTGTGTGTACTCGGTTAACTGGTAAGTGTACTAGGGTTTACTGGGGTGGGGGGGGTTACTGGTGTGTATTGATTTGATAAAGGAACGAACTGATCAGTGATCCAAGGAAAAATAACAGTTGACGTCAGCATCTGGCCACGTGGTGCTGCTTCACTGGTTTCCATTTACAACGGCACTTTGTGTCTATACAACCCCACCCGACCCCCAGATGTCCTGGTATAACTCGTGCTCTCCACCTTGAAGTACTAAAGATGAGTAATACTTCGTTGGTGGCATGCTAACAAAGTAGAGCAGAGCTCAAAGTGTTGTTGTTTTTAAAATCAGAAGAAGAGCCAGATTGTCTGAGGGCCTCCAGAGAGAAAGGCTCTGTGGGTCTCACATGAAGACGACTGTGTAGGCCTCGTTAGCCGATGACGCTAACTATCCCACCAGAACACTCCAAGAACACTCCCAGAACGGGTCTCGATTTCCATGGAGTTGACCGAGAATCTAGTCAAGCTGCAAGCACGACACAGACAGGGTATGAGCATTACGGACAGTATTAACAGGGTGACCAGACGTCCCGGTTTCAAGCTGGGTGTCCCGAGTCCCGGCGACTGTAGCCTGTCTTTTTTCGGTGGGAGGGGATCCAAATCCTTCACCGTCTCCCGCCTGGCGAGACACACAAGCTGTGGGCGCCTCCATGTGCGCGTGGTACACTTTTCAGGGTCCCGGTTTGGGATTTTGAAAATCTGGTCACCCTAATACTAAACGACATAGTACAGGTTACGTACGGTAACAATCTAGGCAGATAGCATAGAGGTGCGGAGCTAGCCTAGCCTAGCCACAGGCAGGTAGCTAGAGATACCGGGCTAGCAAAGCCTAGCCACAGTCAGGTAATGTAGCGATAGAGAGCTAGCCTAGCCTAACCACAGTCAGGTAGCATAGCGATAGAGAGCTAGCCTAGCCTAGCCACAGTCAGGTAGCATGGCGATACAGAGCTAGCCTAGCCTAGCCACAGTCAGGTAGCATAGCGATAAAGAGCTAGCCTAGCCACAGTCAGGTAGCATGGCGACACAGAGCTAGCCTAGCCACAGTCAGGTAGCATAGAGATACAGAGCTAGCCTAGCCTAGCCACAGTCAGGTTGCGTAGCGATACAGAGCTAGCCTAGCCTAGCCACATAGTGCCACGGCTACCGTAGAATCTATACTTGGACACAGACCATCCTGCTGGTTGTGCTAACAGATGTTGTCATGTGGACTGTACTTACTGACGTTGTTTTAGCTCAAACACATATAGAAGCACGGCGTTTAAACGGGACAGCTGATGGCCGCCGGCGGCGCGTCTTGCGTTCACTTCCGGAAGCCTGGTTGCCGTCTCACACAGGAAGTAAACGAGCAAGAAACGACCCTGTACATGAGCTACCGCAGGGTGGTGCTACTACACAAGATAAGCAATTTAAACACATTACGCTACCTTTGTTGGGGCAGAACAATGACACTGAGTCACCTCTGCCACGGTGGCACCGAACATCTAAACACCATCATATCCTTCTCGGTGCATCCGCGCACCGAGCCCTTCCCATGATGCATTGCAGTTGACCATGGCGTGAGCAGGGCAACACACTGACGCAGTGGCGTTTCTGGCCATTCTGGTGCCCTAGCCCAGACCCTCGGTTTCTCAACCGGGGGTCCGCGGACCCCTAGTGGTCCGTGGTGTAATTGCAAGGGGTCCGTGAAAATAAAATATCTTTTAAAAAAAAAGATCCTATGACATTTATAGAAATAGGATTATTTTACTCAAATGTGACTGAGACCAGTGATTAAAGTGGGCCGGAGCTACCCGGGTCCCGACACTTCCCCTCCTCCCCCAAGTCAACCGGAGCTGAGATCCGGCACTCTGTAGACAGGAGTAATTTCAACCTTTTTGTCACAGTAACATTTAAAACAAAAAACATGATGGAGCCAATTCACAAGCATTACAAAATAAATCGTAAATAAAGTCGTTCTTCTATTTTTATACTACTTTACTTTTTCTAAAAGTTTGAATGATGTCGCGTCGTCACGTGACCCGCACCTGCCTGCTGTGTGGCTTCACCAGACATGACGTCAGAAGAGACTGGCTTCACACTCACGGGTCAGGGTCAGTTCACCGCACCAGGCAGACAAGACTCGAGAGAGCGTCAACCTGCTACCTGCACTATTATCCTGGATTGGGGGGCATAAAGAGTGAGTATCTTCAGTGTATTTCCAATAGTATTTCCAATAGTTTTGTCTAGCTCTGCTGCGGTTTTCATTGAAGCAACTAACGTTAGCGAACGTAACGTTAGCTAGCTAGCTAACTAGCTATCTTCCACCCGGTAACGTTGCTAGCTAGTTGCTGACGTTGCTGGCTAGTTGTTTGAATGCTGCTAGGCAAGCTAACTATCGGTAGCCTCCGGTTACGTTACCGGTAGCTAGCTAGTTATGTTTGTCCAACCTTAGCTCTGGCCATGCAATATTTTCATTCAAATAACTAACTAGCTAGCAAACGTTAGCTACCGGTAGCTATTATTCGCTAACAATGCTATCACTCCCGCACTTTTGCCCACCTCTCTAATACAGAGATCCCCCACTTACCAAATCCCACTTTAACCCCTGACTGAGACCTTTATCTACCTAAACTATAAAGGGTAACAGGACTTTTTTCTCTAATTGCATGTTTCACAAGTGTAATTTATTGTATTTTAATAAGAGATCTCGCTCCCGTTTACATTGTTAAAAGTTACTGCATACAAATTCTGTTGTTACATATATCTGAAAGTTACTGCATAAGAATTCTGTTTTGTTACATATATCTGAAAGTTACTGAATACATATTCTGTTTTGTTACATATATCTGAAAGTTACTGCATAAGAATTCTGTTTTGTTAACTATATCTAAGTTACAACTGAAAGCTCTTATTTTTGCCCCAAAGAGTGAATAAATGCTATAATGCAATTTAAAATGCAGTTTCTACTGTTTCTATCAAATTGCAACCCCCCTCCCCCAAGATCAGGTGGAGGGGTCCTCAGGGTTGATCAAAAATACGCAGGGGGTCCAGGACCCCAAAAAGGTTGAGAACCACTGTTATAGATCATAAAGCGTTGTGCACTATATTGTTCACTTGTACTGCCACATCTGAATTCAATTAATTAACCCCCTTGGGGAAACTCAGTTACTGCAAATTAACCCATCCTAGCTGTGATCTGTGTGGCTAGGAGCAGTGGGCTGCTGCTGCTGCTGCAGCGCCCGGGGACCGACTCCACTTCTTTTCCCATTGCCTCGCTCAGGGGCACAGACAGGAGTATTAACCCTAACATGCATGTTTCTTTTGAAGGTGGGAGGAAACCGGAGCACCCGGAGAAACCCACCGCAGACTCGAGGAGAACATGCAAACTCCACACAGAGGACAACCTGCGATGACCCTCAAGGTTGGACAACCCCAGGGTTCGAACCCAGGACCTTCTTGATGTGAGGCGACAGCGCGAAGCACTGGGCCAACGTGCGGCCATTACTGTGTGGAGGTATGGGGTAACACCTACAAAAACGACCTACATCTAGTATGCATACTGAAAAAAGGGTCACGAGGATGATTAACGATGTAGGATTTCACGAACAAACGAACACGCTGTTTGTAAAGTCATGTGGTTTGAGGTTCATGGATCTTGTAGAATTTAACACAGTACAAATCACGTATAAACCAAGAAATAACTTACTACCAGGTAATATACAAAACAAATTCTTCGACAGAGAGAGGGAGGGGGGTTATAATTTCAGAGGAAAATTTAAGAACATTTTTTTTATTCTTGGCCCTCTACTTTTCTCTCTTTATATTTCACCTCTTGGCCAAATCATACACAGTTATGAGATAAATTTCCATTGCTATGCTGATGATACTCAGTTGTATGTGCCTATAAGGGCTGATGATCAAACTCGAATGACTAACTTAGAGGCCTGCTTGGCTGCTGTGAAAAATTGGATGTGACTAAACTTTCTGCTTTTAAATTCGGTTAAAACCGAGATGCTGGCCATTGGCCCTGCTAGACACAGACACCAATTTAAATATAGGAAATTTGACCATATTACTCCAAATCCTGCCTCCCTTCAGTGGCTTCCTATCCATGTTAGGTCAGAATACAAGGTGCTTCTGCTGACTTATAAAATCCTAAATGGGCTTGTCCCATCCTACCTGTCTGATCTCCTTAAACCTTACATGCCATCTTGAGCTCTTCACTCTCAAAATACAGGGCTCCTGTGTGTACCCCAAGTTAAAAAGAAATCAGCTGGTGGCAGCAGGGCCTTTTCCTATCGACCCCGTTCTTGTGGAATAACCTGCCTGCTGCCATCGGACAATCTGTTGAGTCCTTTAAATCCAAATTTAAAACTTAAAATCCAAACTTAAAACTTAAAATCCAAATTTAAAACTCATCTTTTTGCCTCAGCCCACAATTAGTTGTCTTTAAATTGAATGTTTCACAACCTGTACTGCATGGTGGGTCAGTTTCTGTCTCAATGAATTTACCAACCACTGTTCTGCCGACGAGATTATAGAGTATAGATTATAGTGTATAGATTATAGAGTATGATTGTAGAGCACAGGTTATAGTGTATAGATTATATAGTATAATGTATAGATTATAGTGTATAGATTATAGAGTATGGACTATAGAGCGCAGATTATAGTGTATAGATTATAGAGTACAGACTATATCATATAGATTATAGAGTACAGACTATAGTGTATAGATTATAGAGCACAGATTATAGTGTATAGATTATAGTGTATAGATTATAGAGTATGATTATAGAGCACAGATTATAGTGTATAGATTATAGAGTATAGAGTATAGACTATAGAGCACAGATTATAGAGTACAGACTATATCGTATAGATTATAGAGTATAAATTATTGACTATTGCAAACTGTTCTCTTCTCTCACGTCTTTTCTCTCTCTCTGAATGATGTCTTCTCCTTTCTCTTCTTGTGTGTGTGTGAATGGTGTGATGTGGGTCTCCCTTGTGTACACGTGCAGTCTGTCCTCCTCCCAGGTCTCCACGGGGATGGTGGTTGACACCTAGACACTGCTTGGCATCCTCCTCGTCATATTCTTCATAAATTTTATAATTCCATTATGATTGTGTTATCCTCTTTCAATGTTGTATTGAGTAAATTGTGTAAACACAACATCATGTCACGTTGTGTGTCTTGGGAGAGAGATCCTCCTCTGGTGCTCTCCCTGAGCTTTCTTCCTATGTTTTCTCCCTGTTAAAGGTTTTTAGGGAGTTGTTCCTTATCTGGTGAGAGGGTCTAAGGACAGGATGTTGTGTTGCTGTAAAGCCCCCTGAGGCACATTTGTAATTTGTGATATTGGGCTACACAAATAAAACTGACTTGACTTAATATGTATAGTGTACTTTCTATATGTAGTAATATATACAGTGTACTGTCTATGTGCAGTATGTATAGTACAGAACATGAATTTTCAATGACACGCTGCACGTCATGGTGTTGTGTGTTTTAAGCATGTTGTCAAGCAGCTCAGTGTAGTTTGGTGCTCTGCAGTTGCCAAGAAAATTCTCGACAACATCCTGAAATGCGGGAGCTGTGCTTTCGAACCTGGATGCTGTGTATGCTGGCCACCTACAGAGGAAAACCAGCAACATCAGCAAAGACGCAACACACCCAGGTCACCATCTGTCTGTTGCCTTGCCATCAGGGAAAAGATACCACACCATCAAAACCCGGACTAACAGGCTGAGGAACAGCTTCTTCCCCAGAGCTGTAGCTCCACCCCCCACCCCCCACACACACCTGCCTATAGCTGCTGAGGACTAACTGGTACTAAAACCACTGCAATATGGACAACTGTGTGCAGTAATCCCATGCACTGTTGTGAGCTTTAAAAGCCACTGCTATCTTTTATTGTCTCATCATCATTTTCACTACCTCACTTGTTTATACTAAATGTTGTTTGTCCTGTTTTTAATCTTGTTTTTAATCTTTTACCTTGTCTAGTGCTGCTGGTCTGAGAGTCACCAAAGGACAGTTCGCTGTATGTACACAACGATGATGAAGTATCTTAACTCTTAAAGGAAGCAACAGTACTTTGTATATCTGAGCTGCCTTCACAGTAGCAGTGCCAACACTTTTACATCACCACACATGTTCCAGTCGTAATTGTTGTACTGTATGTGTTTCAACAACACTTCCATGTAGTTGTAGGGTTCTTTCATGTGTACTGCATAGCCAGTGGGTACTGAAGGGTGGACACTGCCATTGTGTAACAGGACAGCTTTCAGGGCATTGTTGTGGGTCATGCACACAACCCAAAGCCATGAACAATCCATCAATGTCAGTGCAGAAACAGGTTGTCAACCTGCGTAAAGAAGTTTGTCAAATGTTCTTGACGGTTCCGAAAGATAGAAATGTTTGTATCTGGTGACATCAAACCCCGTCCTTGCAATCTCGAACCAAGTAGTCCTGCTTTAGCTTCTGACAGATCCAAGTCCCTGATCAGGTCATTTAATTCTGGCTGTGTATCAGGTGAGGATAACCAGGCATAAGGGGCTCAACATCTGGATCAGTGTCGTTCTCCACATCTGGTTCATGCGTCGTGGCATCTTCATCTGCCTTATCTAGGCTCCATGTCTCTGGTGGCTTCGGTACTGGCAGACTGTCATCGTGTGGCACTGGTGTCATGGCTGAAGGCAGGTTGGGGTATTCAGTAGAGTTCTTATGTTTAGTAGAGAAGCCAGAGACGTTGGTCAGACGGAAGTAACAGTCCGTCACGTGATCCTTCTGAGCCAGGCTCTCAGGTTGACTGCACATGTTGCACAACAGATGTTAGGAGTCCGGGGTTTCTCCTGGTCACAAGTTTTACATCGGAAGTAGAGCTCACAGGCTTTCTTAATGAGTGCAGTCATGGTGCGTCTTTGAGCCTTAAACTAGAACGACCGGGATTTCACTCCTACCTAAAACGACCGTGGGCGGTCAAAGTGACAGTCAGTTTTTGAACTCTATATTGGGTCAAGATAAATACCCAGTTGAGATATTAATGCATTACATGTGTTAGTATGTCTGTTAAGAAACTGACACCAAAATTAACATTTTAACAACTTTAATGCTATTTTTAAACAATTTAAAATGGCCGCCGTCCAACGCCTGTAAATACTGCAACGCCTCGGTGGTAGTCATGGTGCGTCTGTAACGGCGTCTGTAACCACACATGTTGGCAATCATCAAAAATCACGTTTAGACTATTTCTCTGCACCGGAGAACTCATTTTAATGCAAATATATGCAATTTTAGGAGCATTCAGGAACGGCAGGTCTGTATCTTTTTTCCCCACAAAGTTATTAAACTTTGAAAATTCAGACACAGATGTAACAGGCTGTTCTGCAGCTGCCGCAGCACTGACGAGACACGTCTGTTGTATTAAATCTTCCTGAAGACAATAAACCCTGTTGTTAAGTATTCTCGCTATGCTGCTGTCTGAAGAACATGTGCGTCAACATGCGTCTACACAGCATGTGTCCATGTGAGCAGCTTCTATAGCCTGTCTGCCAGCCTCTAACCTGACCCAGCATGCCCAGCTGCCTCAGACAACACCTGCACAGCACCTACACTGAGTCCAGGCAGGCTTGGACTCACCAAAACATCGTGCTTTGTGGGTAATACACTAGTGGACTTAAAATATGACGGGAAATCACAAAAGTAGGTTATATCTACAAAACGGTCTGTGGCGGGAACATTTGAAGGCGGTTTTCGTGATCAGCAGCCCAAAATCCATAAAATACACCCAAAAGTGTTCAGGAAGCAACATCTTCCTTGTCCAGTGTTCAGTTTAGAAACTGACTGGTGATGACGTCACAGGAAGTGAGTTTGATAAACCAATCACAGTACACGTGCATTTCAGTCCAACACACACACAGCATGCCGTCTGTGTTTTCTGTAGGATGATGGTAGGTTATATTCTGTAGGATGATGGTAGGATATATTCTACAGGATGATGGTCGGATATAGTCAGGTTATATTCTACAGGATGACGGTTAGTTATATTCTGTAGGATGATGGTAGATTATATTCTACAGGACAGTGGTAGGATACGTTCTGTAGGATGATGGTGGGTTATATTCTACAGGATGACGGTAGGATATATTTTGTAGGATGATGGTAGGTTATATTCTGTAGAATTGTGGTAGGATATATTTTGTAGGATGATGGTAGGTTATATTCTGTAGGATAGTGGCAGGATATATTCTGTAGGATGATAGTAGGTTTTATTCTGTAGGATGATGGTAGAATATTTTCAGGTTATATTCTACAGGATGATGGTAGGTTATATTCTGTAGAATGATGGTAGGCTATATTCAGGTTATATTCTACAGGATGATGGTAGATTATATTCTGTAGAATGATGATAGGCTATATTCAGGTTATATTCTACAGGAAGATGGTAGGTTATATTCTGTAGGATGATGGTAGGTTATATTCTACAGGATGATGGTCGGATATAGTCAGGTTATATTCTACAGGATGATGGTAGAATATATTTTGTAGGATGATGGTAGGTTATATTCTGTAGGATAGTGGTAGGATATATTCTGTAGGATGATGGTAGGCTATAGTCTGTACGATGATGGCAGGTTTTATTCTGTAGGATGATGGTAGGATATATTCAGGTTATATTCTACAGGATGATGGTAGGTTATATCTTGTAGGATGATGGTAGATTATATTCTACAGGATGATGGTAGGATATATTCGGGTTATATTCTGCGGGATGATGGTAGGTTATATTCTGTAGGATGATGGTAGCTTATATTCTACAGGATGACGGTGTAATATATTTTGTAGGATGATGGTTGGTTATACTCTGTAGGATGATGGTAGGATATATTCTACAGGATGATGGTAGGATATATTCAGGTTATATTCTACAGGATGATGGTAGTTTATATTCTGTAGGATGTTGGTAGGTTATATTCTACAGGATGATGGTAGGATATATTCAGGTTATATTCTACGGGATGATGGTAGGTTATATTCTACAGGATGATGGTAGGTTATAGTCTGTAGGATGATGGTAGGTTATAGTCTGTAGGATGATGGTAGGTTATATTCTGTAGGATGATGGTAGGTTATAGTCTGTAGGATGATGGTAGGTTATATTCTACAGGATGATGGTAGGATATATTCTGTAGAATGATGGTAGGTTATAGTCTGTAGGATGATGGTAGGTTATAGTCTGTAGGATGATGGTAGGTTATATTCTACAGGATGATGGTAGGGTATATTCTGGTTATATTCTACCGGATGATGGTCGGTTATATTCTGTAGGATGATGGTAGGTTACATTCTACAGGATGATGGTAGGATATATTCTGTAGAATGATGGTAGGTTATAGTCTGTAGGATGATGGTAGGTTATATTCTACAGGATGATGGTAGGGTATATTCTGGTTATATTCTACCGGATGATGGTAGGATATATTCTGCATGATGATGGTAGGTTATGTTCTGTAGGAGAATGGTAGGTTCTATTCTGTAGGATGATGTTAGGTTCTATTCTGTAGGAGCATAGTAGGTTATATTCTGTAGGAGCATGGTAGGTTCTATTCTGTAGGATGATGGTAGGTTATGTTCTGTAGGAGAATGGTAGGTTCTATTCTGTAGGATGATGTTAGGTTCTATTCTGTAGGAGCATAGTAGGTTATATTATGTAGGAGCATGTTAGGTTCTATTCTGTAGGATGGTGGTAGGATATATTCTACAGGGTGATTTTAGGATATATTCTGTAGGAGCATGGTAGGTTCTATTCTGTAGGATGATGGTAGGATATATTCTACAGGATGATGGTAGGATATATTCTGTGGGATGATGGTAGGTTATGTTCTGTAGCATAATTGTAGGTTATATTCTGTAGGATAGTGGTAGGATATATTCTGTAGGATGATGGTAGGATATATTCTACGGGATGGTGGTAGGTTATATTTTGTAGGATGATGGTAGGATACATTCTGTAGGCTGATGGTAGGATATATTCTGTGGGATGATGTTAGGATATATTCTGTAGGCTGATGGTAGGATATATTCTGTGGGATGATGGTAGGATATATTCTACAGGATGATGGTAGGATATATTCTACAGGATGGTGGTAAGTTATATTTTGTAGGATGATGGTAGGATATATTCTACGGGATGGTGGTAGGTTATATTTTGTAGGATGATGGTAGGATATATTCTGTAGGCTGATGGTAGGATATATTCTGTGGGATGATGGTAGGATATATTCTGTAGGCTGATGGTAGGATATATTCTGTGGGATGATGGTAGGATATATTCTACAGGATGGTGGTAGGTTATATTCTGTAGGATGGTGGTAAGTTATATTTTGCTGAGCGGTTCGTCACTCATGTCTCTCCTAAAACAACATCCCACCATGTTTTCCATGTTGGTACCATACACGTTAAAACAAACAGTACAAATACTTTTACTCTGTAACAAACACAGTACAAATACTTTTACTCTGTAACACGACTGCTTGGCGGGAAGAGAACCAGCAACCCTGGCACTGTACAGCCTTGTTCAACTCATGAAGACGCACACAAACACACTTCTACCATACTGTAAGTCTGAACCTGTCTGTCTCTCTGTCAACCTTATCGATCGTCTAACTGACTGACTGACTGACTGTTTGACTGACTGACTGACTGTTTTACCGACCGACCGACTGACTGTTTGACCAACTGTTTGACTGACTATCTGATTGTTTGACTGACTGACTGACTGACTGACTATCTGTTTGACTGACTGGCTGTCTGTCTGACTGTTTCACCGACTATGACTGACTGACTGACTGTTTAACTGCCTGCCTGCCTGCCTGCCTGCCTGTTTCACTAAGTGTTTCGGTGACTGTCTGACTGCTTCACTAAGTGTTTCCCTGAGTATCTGACTGTTTGTCTGGCTGTGATTTTTGCTGCATCAGGTCTGTCAGCGGTTCAGCCATTGACAACAAACAGAGCCGCCAGAGTCCAGTATGATGATGCGCTGTGTGTGTGTGTGTGTGTGTGGGGGGTGGGGGTGGGTGGGGGTGGGGGTGGTAGGGGGGTCGATATCCCGCCTATACGTAGAAAAACAGGCACACACCCGTCTTAGTCCCGAACACACACCCATTTTACTCACTGACACGCAACAGACAACCGTTTTACCCCAACACACGCGCGTTTACCCCCGGACACACGCGCGTTTTACCCCCGTCCCGTAAAACTGCCCCGCCTCGACACTCCCACACCGCAGCAGCGGCAACGCATGGAGCCGCTGCTGCGCTCCCAGCATACCGCAGTACGAGGCGCAGTGCCCCGCTCCACACAACCCAGATACACCCATCCCTCCGCCCGTCCCTCCGTCCCTCCATCCCTCCGTCCCTCCACACCCACACTCCTGCAGCCTACCTGACGCTGCCTTGTCTTTGCCCTCCATCTCCCGGTGTGCAGGTCTCTCTGGCGGGGAGCTCAAGTCCTCGTTGCGGAGATCTTCCTTCTCTCTCTCTCCGGATCTCTCTCTCTCTCTCTCTCTATCCGTCTCTCTGTCTCTCGCTCTCTCTCGCTCTCTCTCGCCGTCTCTATCTCTCCGTCTCTTCCTTCGGCAGCACTTATCCGTGAACCCGACGGACGGAAGACCGGGACCAGACTCCGCTGCCGCGTCTTTAACCAATTTTGATTCTTTTTTTCTTTTCTTTTTTTTCCCCGCTGCCGCCTTTAAGGCTCGTGCATCTACCTGCGCCGTGTCCGCGCGCCGCGGTGCAGCTGCAGCTCGAGCTCTCCCGGCGAATACAGAAGTGACGTCACGGCCGACTGGAGGACTTCAGATGGAGCCGATAAGAATCAACAACTTCCTCTGCACGAGCCGCGTGACGTACATCACCTTATAACGCTCATACTGTACACTTATAATACGACATTACTGTAGTACTGTACTACCACCATATCATAATACTACAGTAATACTGGCATTCTAATATACTAATACCGTACTACCATACTTGACTTATACCATGATACTATACTCCTATGTACCTGTTGTCTGTGTACCATGTGTAACAGTAGGTACCAAGGGCGTAGGAGAGAGTTTTATATGGGGGGGGGGCAAAACCCTGTAGGGGGTCCGGGGGCATGCTCCCCCGCACAATGTTTTCCAACACGGCTTTAAACGGCCATTTCACAAGTTTGCAGCAAAGAACAACATGGTTCGTGGCCATGTGATGAGGCCCCCCCGGAATCAGGGATCAGCAAACAAGTATTTGTCGTTTCGTCTTATGGACTAGCGGGCACACAAAAGAAAGCACGTCCCGTTTCCCCAGCCCACAGCAGTGCAACACAAAAGACAAGAACACATATCCAAAAACAACACCACCAACAACAGAGAGAACAAAGCAAAAACAGCCAACAACAAAGTTCGCCCAGTACACCACAGTCCACCCAGTACACCACAGTCCAAAACCTCCACCGTCCAGATTCAAAAAAGGACTGGTTGTTAAAATCCCTAGTGTTTGCACTGCAACAGATTCAGTGGAGATCAAACTGGAGATGTCTGCCAAGGTGACATTGCCACCACCAGGACACATCATCAGTTGTGTACCTCGGCATCACAGGGTGTTTCGGCCTTTTATCACAAGACACCCTCCGCTGAGGCAGGCCCACCACAGGTTGATCGGTCCTGGGTGTGTGACCTATGGTTAGCTGTTCACCCTGGCAGCCCAGACGGCGTCTCTCCTTTTGAGCCAGATCCAGTGGCTAGTCCTCTCAGCAGTGTTGGCTAGCTCTTTGATCACTCTCCTGTGGGCCTGCCCCCTGACTCCTAGTTCCCTCAGGAGTTTTGCTGTGGAGCTGGCAACAAAGCCCCTACAACCCACCTCCACAGGGTGCACCTTCACCTTCCAGCCTCTGTCCTCTGCTTCGGCTGCTAGGTTGGCGTACCGCAGCTTCTTACGCTCGTACGCTTCATCGACTGTATCCTCCCAGGGGACTGTGAGCTCAATGATGTAAGCGAGCTGGTTAGAATTGGACCAGAGGACGAGGTCTGGTCGCAAGGTGGTTGTTGCGATCTCTGTCGGGAAGATGAGCTTCTGGCCTAAGTCCACTCGCATTTCCCAATCCCTGGCTGAGTTTAGTGAGCCTAAGTTGGGAAGTGAAGGGTTGGCCTTCAGTTTATCCCCCTCTCGAATGAAAGCTGGGAACCGCCGGGGCCCTTCCTGGTTGTTGAAGGGTTGGGCATTGATGGAAACCCTCTTGTAATCGAGTTCAGCTGCCAAGCACCTGAGCACCTGATTGTGTCGCCAGGTGTATCTGCCTTGGGTAAGGCTGGTCTTGCAGCCAACCAAGATATGCTTGAGGGTTGCTGGGGCTGTACACAGGGAGCAAGATGGATTCTCTCCAAACCAGAGATTTAGATTTATGGGAGAGGGCAGGACATCATATGTGGCCTTGATGATGAAACTCAGCCTGTTTGATTCCATGCTCCAGAGCTCACTCCATGTGAGTTTCCTCTTTTCAACACCCTCCCACCTCATCCAGCGACCCTGTTTGGCTTGTGCTACGGCTTTAGCACATCTGGCTGCTTCTTCCTGTCGGCGGACCTCCTCAACCACCATAGTTCGCCGTTCGGTAGTAGTCGCCTTTTGCCAGGTAGGTGTTTTTATTCCCAGGCCAAGGCCGCCTCTGCCTTGTTGAACATGGCCTACTACGTCTCGGTGGCGGAGGGCAGATGTCGCCTCCAGTACAGCTGCAGCCGGGGTCCATTTCTTCCCTATTGCTAGGGTTGGAGCAACTCCTCTCACTATTGGGTCTCGGGATTCTGTGAGGGACATGTCCAGCCTCACTTTGGCACATTTGAATTCCTCAACCAGGCTGGAAATTGGCAGTGCGAGGGCTCCATTGCCGTAGAGTCCAACACTGCTGAGGCACCTTGGCAGTCCAAGCCACTTCCTCACCTGCGAGTTCACTAGCCTCTCCAAGCGATTGGCATGAGATAGTGAGACTTCGTACATGGTTATTGGCCACATGAGTCGGGGTAGCAGCCCAAACTGAAAGCACCAAAGCTTCAACTTCCCGGGCAGTGCAGTGTTGTTGATTTGCCTGAGGCCACTGATTGTATCCTGGCGAAGTTGCTCCAGTTGCTGGGTGTCGTTGAGGTCTGCATTGTACCACCGTCCGAGGCTCTTGATGGGCTTCTCCCGGACCGTGGGGATTGGTTGATCACTAATGCAGAACCGTTCATCTGCTAGTTGGCCTTTGACAATGGAGATGCTGCGAGATTTGCTTGGTTTAAACTCCAAGAGAACTAACGCCAGCCAGGATGACTGTCGGAAGATTGTGTTGATAATAAAGAGTATACAGCAGTGCAAGAAAGCAACATGCAACACAATAATAATAATAATAATAATAAATTAAACTTATATAGCGCTTTTCTAACACGCAAAGTGGCTTTACAATAAACGGGGTGAAACAAGACGACAGATAAACACAACACAAACATACAGGGGTGGATGGGAGGGGGGCTACAAGAGATAGAAGACATACAGGGGTGGATGGGAGGGGGGCTACAAGAGGGAGAAGACATACAGGGGTGGATGGGAGGGGGGCTACAAGAGGGAGAAGACATACAGGGGTGGATGGGAGGGGGGCTACAAGAGCGAGAAGACATACAGGGGTGGATGGGAGGGGGGCTACAAGAGGGAGAAGACATACAGGGGTGGATGGAAGGGGGGCTACGAGAGGGAGAAGACATACAGGGGTGGATGGGAGGGGGGCTACAAGAGGGAGAAGACATACAGGGGTGGATGGAAGGGGGGCTACGAGAGGGAGAAGACATACAGGGGTGGATGGGAGGGGGGCTACAAGAGGGAGAAGACATACAGGGGTGGATGGGAGGGGGGCTACAAGAGGGAGAAGACATACAGGGGTGGATGGGAGGGGGGCTACAAGAGGGAGAAGACATACAGGGGTGGATGGGAGGGGGGCTACAAGAGGGAGAAGACATACAGGGGTGGATGGGAGGGGGGCTACAAGAGGGAGAAGACATACAGGGGTGGATGGGAGGGGGGCTACAAGAGGGAGAAGACATACAGGGGTGGATGGGAGGGGGGCTACAAGAGGGAGAAGACATACAGGGGTGGATGGGAGGGGGGCTACAAGAGGGAGAAGACATACAGGGGTGGATGGGAGGGGGGCTACAAGAGGGAGAAGACATACAGGGGTGGATGGAAGGGGGGCTACGAGAGGGAGAAGCGGCAGCCACACTCGACGCCAGCAGTACTCTCCCACTTGGACAGATACGAAAGGGATATGCATGTAGCCTGCTTGAACTGCATACTGTAAACGCTGTAGTCTTGTAAGGTCAGGGTGCTGTACTGTATGCCACGTTTTCATTTCTCATATTAAGCTTAACTAGCTAGCTAAGTTACCCAACAGCTTAGTAACACATTATGAAGTTACCAAACTACCAAACCACAGCACTCGGAAATGAATGTACATGCTATATGTACATTCATTGTACACACATACAGTGTATCCGGAAAGTATTCACACCCCTTCACTTTCCCCACATTTTGTTATGTTACAGCCTTATTCCAAAATGGATTAAATTCCTTTTTTTCTCATCAGTCTACACACAATACCCCATAATGACAACGTGAAAAAGGTATTGTAGAAATTTTTGCAAATTTATTAAAAATAAAAAACTGAAATATTGCATGTACATAAGTATTCACACCCTCTACTCAGTACTTGGTTGAGGCACCCTTGGCAGCGATTACAGCCTCAAGTCTTCTTGGGTACGAAGCTACAAGCTTGGCACACCTATATTTGAGGTATTTCTCCCATTCTTCTCTGCAGATCCTCTCGAGCTCTGTAAGGTTAGATGGGGAGCGTCGCTGCACAGCTATTTTCAGGTCTTTCCAGAGATGTTCAATGGGGTTCAAGTCTGGGCTCTGGCTGGGCCACTCAAGGACATTCACATACTTGTCCCGAAGCCACTCCTTCGTTGTCTTGGCTGTGTGCTTAGGGTCGTTGTCGTGTTGAAAGGTAAACCTTCGCCCCAGACTGAGGTCCTGAGCGCTCTGGAGCAGGTTTTCATCAAGGATCTCTCTGTACTTTGCTCCATTCATCTTTCCCTCGATCCTGACTAGTCTCCCAGTTCCTGCCGCTGAAGAACATCCCCACAGCATGATGCTGCCACCACCATGCTTCACTGTAGGGATGGTATTAGCAAGGTGATGAGAGGTGCCTGGTTTCCTCCAGACGTGACGTTTGGCATTCAGGCCAAAGAGTTCAATCTTTGTTTCATCAGACCAGAGAATCTTGTTACTCATGGTCTGAGAGTCCTTTAGGTGCTTTCTGGCAAACTCCAAGAGGGCTGTCATGTGCCTTTTACTGAGCAGAGGCTTCCGTCTGGCCACTCTACCATAAAGGCCTGATTGGTGGAGTGCTGCAGAGATGGTTGCCCTTCTGGAAGGTTCTCCCATCTCCACAGAGGAACGTTGGAGCTCTGTCAGAGTGACCATCGGATTCTTGATCACCTCCCTGACCAAGGCCCTTCTCCCCCGATTGCTCAGTTTGGCTGGGCGGCCAGCTCTAGGAAGAGTCCTGGTGGATCCAAACTTCTTCCATTTATGAATGATGGAGACCACTGTGCTCTTCAGGACCTTCAAAGCTGTAGAAATATTTTTGTACCCTTCCCCAGATCTGTGCCTCGATACAATCCTGTCTCGGAGGTCCACAGACAATTCCTTTGACTTCATGGCTTGGTTTCTGCTCTGACATGCACTGTCAACAGTGGGACCTTATATAGACAGGTGTGTGCCTTTCCAAATCATGTCCAATATATTGAATTTACTACAGGTGGACTCCAATCAAGATGTAGAAACATCTCAAGGATGATCAGTGGAAACAGGATGAACCTGAGCTCAATTTTGAGTGTCATAGCAAAGGGTGTGAATACTTTTGTACATGCAATATTTCAGTTTTTTATTTTTAATAAATTTGCAAAAATTTCTACAAAACCTTTTTTCACTTTGGCATTATGGGGTATTGTGTGTAGATTGATGAGAAAAAAAGGTATTTAATCCATTTTGGGATAAGGCTGTAACATAACAAAATTTGGGGAAAGTGAAGGGGTGTGAATACTTTCCGGATGCACTGTACATGCTATATGCTATACATTTATATGCTATTGTATTCACAGCCAGCGGCGTCGTGGTGGTGGTGGGGGGGCTACCAGGGCTCAGAAAGGAGGGGGGGGCTCGGGAAGCCTAGAATTAAAAGTTTGTTTTGGTTTGCAAATGTTTATCTCTAACTAATTAGTGCCATAACTTCAGTTAAAAGTGGCTTTATACATCGGTTGAGGGACTTAAAGAAAATAGCGGAGGCTCTCTGAGGCCCCTCTCACCCCTTACAAAAGGTGCAAAATGGTTTAGTCCGCCCCTCACGAGCATCTCTCAGTGCAGCTCATCTAGTCCTGTCGCGAGTGACTGCTGACACAAGCACAAGCACGGCGTCATGTCTTCCCCAAAGAAAGCAAAACCCGGGTTCCATAAAAGAAAAGAACAAAGGAAAGGGAGAGAAGGCAACATGAGGGGAAACAACTGTTGAGTAACTTCTTCCAAAAGAAAGGTGAGCTAGGAGCTTTTAAAAGAAAGGTGACTAGCTAACTCCTACTACCACAGCTAGGTAGCAGCTAGCTAGCCAACTCTTAACTCCTACTACCTGAAGACAGCAGCAGTTAGCTAGCTAGCTAGTACTGGTAAGGTTAGGTTAAGTTAGGTTAACATAAATTAATGTACTGCGATTGTAAATATACAGTATGCTAGAACTAAAAAAAAGTGATGTGTGAGAGAGAAAAGAGGAAAGGGGCCCACAGAGACTGCTTACGTATAGGGCCCAGGATTTTGTGCTACACCCCTGGGCACAGTAAGGTTGATGTAAGCCGTTTCGTATCAACGTTATGACCTTTAGAGTTAATTTGCGTGTGACTATCACAGCATCTCCGCTAGCTAAAGTTAGCCTTCCCGCTCACTGACTAGCATTGGCAGGAGTTAGCAGAACTACATTTACTTAATTAAATACGTATGTTTCAACCTCAGGTGTCGTCATAACCACACGTTTATCTTTTAAAAACGGGTAAGTATGCATTTTTTGAGGGAGTTTACAAACCTGTGACTGATGGTGAACACAGGAGGACTCATCGTTGCCGCCTTGAAAAGTTGTGAGCGCCGCTGCTACGTCACCGCAGTCGCGTGTCAGCGGGCCGCCGCCAGTACCAAAGACATGGGGAGGAGGGGGGGTTGTTGTTGTTGTTGTTAATAACTAATACTCTTACATGTTGTGCGATGGGAATGACACGAATGCTGGCGCATACAGGGAGTATATGTATGTCAAATATTATATATAGTCATGCATACATCTAGTACTGGATGTTCTTCTGTACTGGGGGGGAATTTTTCGCCCCCCCACATCGAGGAGGACTTGTCCCCTCCGTCCCCCCTAGTTCCGATGCCCTTGGTAGGTACAGCGGTACTATGTTAGTACTGTTAGAGGTACTGTTGTCTGTGTACTATTTGTATCAGTATGTATTGTGGTACTATGTTAGTATGATAGAGGTACTGTAGTCTGTGTACATGTTTATCAGTGTATACTTTGTTACAATATTAGTACTGTTAGAGGGACTGTTGTCTGTGTACCATGTGTATCAGTGTGTACTGTGATACTATGTTAGTATGATAGAGGTACTGTAGTCTGTGTACATGTGTATCAGTGTGTACTGTGATACTATGTTAGTACTGTTAGAGGTACTGTTGTCTATGTACCATATGTATCAGTATGTACTGTGGTACTATGTGAGTACTGTTAGAGGTACTGTTGTCTGTGTACCATGTGTATCAGTATGTACTGTGGTACTATGTTAGTATGATAGAGGTACTGTAGTCTGTGTACATGTTTATCAGTGTGTACTGTGTTACTATGTCAGTACTGTTAGAGGGACTGTTGTCTGTGTACCATGTGTATCAGTATGTACTGTGGTACTATGTTAGTATGACAGAGGTACTGTAGTCTGTGTACATGTTTATCAGTGTGTACTGTGTTACTATGTCAGTACCGTTAGAGGGACTGTTGTCTGTGTACCATGTGTATCAGTATGTACTGTGGTACTATGTTAGTATGACAGAGGTACTGTAGTCTGTGTACATGTGTATCAGTGTGTACTGTGGTACTATGTTAGAACTGTTAGAGGGACTATTGTCTGTGTACCAAATGTACCAGTATGTACTGTGGTACTGTTTGTGTCCTTGTTGTCAGCAGAACATATTGTGTAGCAGTATTCCTGGCGGTGGACGGAGTTATTCTGGTGGTGTTATTTCGGCTCTGGTCTGGCGTGGTGTGTTCAGGGTGTGTCAGCAGAGACTCGGCAGGATCACAGTGAGAGTCCAGATCACAGGTGCCGGAACTGCAGGGGGCCAAAATAAAACTGGCAGAGAGGAATGGAAAAGGAGAAACGGACTCAGGGGAGACAGACCATGATGCATCTGACTGTCAGACAAACACAGAGAGACAGACGGCGAGCGCTGAACACCCAGCCTTCAAGTGCATGTCACCAGCTCATATTTCCCACGTCAGAACACGAGGTCAGAAATATCTGGGAACCGACGAAAACGGATGCCATCAGAAACCTGTTTTGCTGTACAACGGTACAAAAATAAAATACTTCAGAGTTACTTTTGACCAGTGTGGGAAGATGGCGGCGCAAATTCACGTTTGCGGCGGCCTCACCCAGTACCAGTGTGGGAAGATGGCGGCGCAAACTTATGTTTGAGGCGGCCTCACCCAGCACCGTCCATGCAGTGTCTTTGTCCACGTCTAAGTTCGTGTATTCGTTTGATGGCTGGGAGAGCTGGCGCTGGATCGGCTGGGGGAGCCTGGTCTGATGTGTCCTGTGGGCCCAGGGTCCACGGCCCTGCCTGGAGTTGCGCCCAAAGAGGAAATACCGAGGGCGGTCTGACAGGACGTGGAAGCGGGGCAGGCTAAGCTAACTGCTAGCCATGCAGACGTTTCGAGAGAATAATTAAATACTACTTTTTTACCCTCACCTGAAGACTTCCTCCCCCCTCTGTCCACCATGGCTGCTGTGAAATGAAATTTCACAGTTCAGACTCAACATTTTCCATGGATGTATGGAGTGGAGAAGTGAACGGAACCACTGGTTCCTCGGAGGACTTTTCTCCCATTCAATTCACCCATTGGAAATGTAAGATTATTAAATTATGATTATTGCAATAATACCCAACACTGGAACACACAAGAGTCTCCCGGATGCAGCTAATAACCCAGGCTAGTATAGTCACCAATGTTAGCCAAGTGGTGTCTAAATTCAGGAGTTACCAAGATGCTATGTCTATGGCTAAATTATTCCACGAGTATTATTATTATTGTTATATGTTATTATATAGTATTATTGTATAGTGTTATATTGTGGGAGTGCAGGAATGAGAAGACGGATTGAGTCGAGTCAATTCTGTTTACTCACCACACAAAACGACACCGATACAGCACAATCTCTCGTGGCAACCAGCTAACCGCTAGGTTGCTGCAAACATGGCTCTACCCCGGAAACTAAGCAGTGCCTACGTCAGCACTCTGAATATCTGCCTTAAAGGAGCAGCAGCCCCTGGTAAATCTACCCTTAATTGTGTATCACCAAAATATATTATTATATAGACTTCCTTTGGAGGTTTACCAGACACGGCCAACTAGGAGGAGGCCCCGGGGTAGATCCAAAACTCGCTGGAAGGACTACATGTCCAATCTGGCCTGGGAACGCCTTGGGATCCCCCAGGAGGAGCTGGAGGGCATTGCTGGGGAGAGGGACGTCTGGAGTGCCCTACGTAGCTTGCTGCCACCGGGACCCGACCCCGGAGAAGCGGCTGAAGATGAATGGTCCATTATCTTAACTGCTTATCCTGCTCTCAGGGTTGCGGGGATGCTGGAGCCTATTCCAGCAGTCATTGGGCGGCAGGTGGGGAGACACCCTGGACAGGCCACCAGGCCATCACAGGGCCCACACACACACCTAGGGACAATTTAGTATGGTTGATTCACCTGACCTACATGTCTTTGGACTGTGGGAGGAAACCAGAGCCTCCGGAAAAAAACCACGCAGACACGGGAATAACATGCAAACTTCACACAGATGACGACCCGGGATGACCCACCAAAGTTGGACTACCCCGGGGCTCGAAGCCAGGACCTTCTTGCTGTGAGGCAACTGCGCTAACCACTGCGCCACCGTGCTGCCCACGAAGATGAATGAATGAATCTGCTCTCCATTATGGTGACATCATGGGGCAAGTCCAACAGGGAAGGGAAGGCTTGGGATTTGGTGGAATGCAATCGTACTGTAATAAGGCATCCTCATCTGAGCAACGGAAGTTGGTTTTGGCTGAAGTCCGTTGACAGAAGGAGTCAGCAAGGTGTGCCAAGGCTGTGTCTCAAGCTAAGCAGGGCCAGTGGATGAGATGGGAGAGTGTGGAGAACCTGAAAATCAGTTGGAAGGACCTGTGGGGAGATGGACACAAGCAGGATCAGTTTCTCCATTCGAGCAACCTATGACGTCCTTCCTACTCACAAAACTCTCAACCAATGGCTTGGTGAAGATCCATCATGCCCCCTGTGTTCAATTCCAGCAACGCTCAGAAACAACCTCACTGGATGTAAGGTGAGCCTTTTCCAAGGATGGTAAAACTGGAGACACAGTGAAGTCCTTAAGTGCCTGGCTGCAGCTCTTGAGACCAATAATACAACTACCAATGCCTTGCCTCCCAGAACATCTATTCCGGCTCAGCCAAAATCTTTTGTCCAGGAAGGGCAACAATGACAGAGGAAGCTCTGTCCTCGACCAGGGTTGGACAGCTGGAAGCAGCCCAAGACTGGAAAACCCAAAATGAGAGAATGCAATGAGGCGTTGAACAGCTGGAAGTTCAGAGTTTCTGTGTGGTTATCAGCAATTGTAAGTTGAATAGGGGAGGTGCGATGGGTAACTCTGCAGAGCAGGCAGCCATCCAGAGCACTGACCTCTAATGGCTTGGGCAGAGGAACATGGTCGAGTTTCAGTCTCTTGGCTAACCCCCAGTAAATAAAATTCCCGTCTGCCCCAGAGTCCACTAACACTAGCGGACAAACAGACACAGAAGATGAGGTGAGCCGTGCCTGAATAAGTGGTCAGAGGGATCAGAAAAAGTTGTCCGGCTCACCAGCGCCCTCTGCCTTACTGATGAGCCCGGACAGGAGGAGATGAAGTGTCCCAGTTGAACGCAGTATGTGCATCTACCCTCCCGCAGGCGGCGCTGGCGCTCTTCAGGAGTTAGTCTGGCTCTACCCAACTGCATGGGTTCCTCCGGGGAAGCAGGGGGCAATGAAGAGGCAACCGCCGGGAAGGCACGAGCATGCGGAAGCCAGGGAGCAAGACTGTCGGCCACGCGTTATTATGAAACCCACTGCTTTTCTGGGCAAGACACGCCCTGTGTAACATTAAAGCGCTAGGATTGGCCAGGCGTCCGTGCTTGCGCTAGGCACGCCCAGGAGCCTACTCGCTATTAAAATGAATTGAGGATTTGAGATCTTTGACCACCTCCGAGCAATCCGTGTTTGTTTTGTGTGATTGAATACACTTTTCCACACGTTTTGTGTGCCCTTATTAACAAGTAGTGGTTATCGCCATCAGCCAACCACTTAATACAGGAAAAATTACTCCCTTTCAGGAACTGTTGCTGCATAAGATTATATCAGTATCGTAGTAACTTTTTGACGACAGGCTGACGCTACTCAAAGCCACGTTGGTTTTTTGTTAGCTTAGCTATTTTCTCCAGTTCTATGCTCGAAGACCTGGCGAAGGGTCTGGGTGAACAGATCTGATGACTCGCAGACTGGAGACCTCCTAGCCCACTCGGCAGTGGCTCAGGCTTGGGCTCTGCTGGCGAGGTGGGAAATGATGTACGCCACCTTGGCATGCTCTGTGTGAAACGAAGATGCCTGGAGCTCAAAATGCAGTTCACACTGGACCAGAAAGGCCTTGCAATTGTCAGAGTCCCCCTGAAAACCGCTCAGATGGGGAGGTGAAGTGCTGGGGCCGGTGTCATTGCCGTGGGGGTTGGAGCTGGATTAGGAGCAGGAACAGGGTCTAGAGTGGGGGCACAGGCTGGCACCGTTAGCAGCAGATTAAACTAAAGCGTCCATGCGCACAGCAAGCTGCTGAAACTGATCAGTCGCCTGCCGCAACTGGGTAGCCAGGTAGCCCATCTGGCTGTCAATAGAGGTCTGGAATGTCTCATAGCGTGCTGCCAGTTTCTCTACCCCCACACAAACGGAGGCGAGTGGCTTTTCTTGTTGGTTGATCTTCTTCCCTTGGACTTGAATCGCAGCGCACATTGAGTCAGCTGAGTCCATAGTATGGCCAGGTCGTACTGTGACAAACACTGGGATACCAGTCAGAGGACTCAAACGCACAACTCAGAGACAAGGTCAAAATGCAAAAATATATTTTACTTGCCAGAAACGGTTCGGTACACAGAGAATCAGTTCTGAGCAAGGAAAGAATAATCCAAAAGGTCAGAAGCAAAAGCTAGGTCCAAAAACAGAGCAAAGGTTGATAATCCAGACAAAACAGGAAAGAAAGACACTTGGGATACAGACACGAATTGGCAAAGGCACAAAACGAACCGGCACAGAGAGGGGGAAACATAGGGACTAAATACACAGGACTTAACAAGAAACAGGTGCTTCCAATCTGGATGAGGCATGCAATCAGGCAGGAGGACACAGGGCAGGGAGTGGCACTTCTAGGGCACAGAGCGGGGTGTGTCACGGATGAAAATGGGTGTTATTCTGCAAAATCACGTTTGCAGCGGCCTCACTCAGTACCTGTTTGGGAAGCTGGCTACGCGAATTCCCGTTTGCGGCGGCCTCACCCAGTACTGTCCATGCAGTGTCTTTGTCCACGTCTGCGTCTAATTTTATCTTCATTTGATGGCTGGGAGAGCTGGCGCTGGATCAGCTGGGAGAGCTTGGTCTGCTGCATCCTGTGGGCCCGCCGCTCCATGGCCCTCCATGGAGCTGTGTCCGAAGAAGTAACACCGAGGGCGGTCTGACAGGACGCGGAAGCGGGGCAGGCTAAGCTAACTGCTAGCCCATGCAGACCGGCAAGTCTGATAACACCGAGGGTGGTCTGGCGTAGGCCTCGCCTAGCCTTGACTATGTTTTTAGTGTCGTCGTGTGGAGTGCGGGGAGGTGTGTCAAAGGTGTCTGGTTGGGAGAGCTAGCATGGGATCGGCTGAGGGAGCCTGGTCTGCTGCATCCTGTGGGCCGAAGGACCATGGCCCTGTCCGGAGGTGCGCCCGAAGAGGAAATACGGAGGGCGGTCTGGCAGGACGTGAAAGCGGGGAAGGTTAAGCTAACTGCTTGCCCATACAGACCGGCAGTTCCGACAGTCATCCTGGCTGGCGTTCCGTCTTCTGGACAGTGATTTTTTTTTTTAGTTTAGATATATGTGTTAGTTTAGATGTATGTGTTCTTGCAGTTTTTGGATATGTGTTTTTGTCTTTGTGTTGCACTGCTGTGGGCTGGGGAAAATTATGTTTCATTTAATTTCATGTGCACAAGTGTATGAAGTGAAATGACTAAGTGTTTCTGATTCTGATATGCTGGTATTCATGGCTGTTCAGTGGTCAAACACTGATGCCCACATCATGATCTCTGGCTGTTTCTGGTCATGGTGAAGGAGCAAGCGAGATCAATTAAGGCTAAATATCCTGGATTTTTTTCGAGCTTGTACCTTTAGTAGCACTTATTAAAAGGCCACAGATGGGTTTCAGTCTGAAGCAAAACTGTTCTAGATGTTTCCTCCTTTCTGTCTAGTCCTGATGGAAGCTGCGTGTCCGGAGGTTCTGCAGATGCAGCACTGTATGTCGGGAATGTTTTGACAGGGAAAGTGGACTGGACCGCGGAGAAAAGCCACAGGTGAGACCAACTTCTATACACAAGGTGAGATCAACTTCTATACACAATCCTGAATCTGCTGGTTTTACTGTACCAGTGTTGTGTTCCATGTAGGTGGTGGTGAGGTGTGTTGTCTGAGCTCCATTCCAGATGAATGAGTCAGCAGGGCTGTTGTGTCAGAAACACGCATAAAACCTGGCAGAACCTGAGTCGTACTTACTGATGTAGTACTATGTGTTGTACTTATTGATGTAGTACTATGTGTTGTACTTATTGATGTAGTACTATGTGTTGTACTTACTGATGTAGTACGATGTGTTGGTGAAGGTCTTCTACCAGCTTGTTCTGTCATATCTGCTGGTTAGACACAACACCTTCACTTCTTCTATCTCAACACTACCTGCCTTCCTGTTCCTCATCTGGCTGCTATGATGAAGATGGAAAACACTATGCACCCTGTCATTTTTCCTGGGGAAGTCCTACCAGACACCAACCATCCACATCACACACTGCTACAGTCTGCAGGACCTGGTGTTCATGGATTAGATGTTGTCTGAAATACACCAGAGATAGAGAGCATTAGAAGTGACATTTGGTTGCATGTAAATATTCCGGATTATACCTTTAAGAAGAATGCCCAATAAATGACTAGAGCGTTAAGTGTTAACTTTTGAAAATAGATAAAGTAATGAGTCAGAACTAACTAGCTCAGGTCAGGAGTGGGATTCAAACCCGTGACATTACATGTACATAACGTGTTCCACAGTTGGCTACTGAACAGACCCCCTTCTAGATGGACCTGTGGAAGAACCTCGGCTTTCACCAGCGATCCATTACAAAGAATGCAATCATTTTAAAACAAAAACAAAAGTCCATTTTCAAACAACACGACAACCATTCTCAAATTCTTCTTTAATCTGTTGGATGGGACAAGGCTCTCGGCACACAAAACGATTTCCAACATGTGAATGTTGAAGACAATCCACCTCCTGGACTGACAGAATTACAGGTGGAATGTACTCTCTCCATATGGGAGGACCATCAGGCAGGATCTTAAGCTTTATAATCCAGTGCTATTTACAGTAGTAGTTACACACAAGTGGAAATTAGTTCCATATCATCAGCAAACAGGAACCCTTTAGAAGACATCTCCCTCCCAACACGTGAAATCACAGCACGACCAGTGAGACCTCCACAGCCAATACGTCATCACAGAACTTCTTCGTAAAAGGAATAATTAGTGGTGAGATAATTAAATGTTTTACTAATCTGCCCCCCTCCCCCGCACCTTGAAGTCTGAAGTCAGGGTCAGCCTCAGAGTACTGATGGAGGTGCCTTGCTCAGAGGCACTTCAGCAGGGCGAACTGGGATCTTGTAACAGGAAGGTGTCCGTTTGGTCACCAGTAGATCCTGTAGTTCATGTAACACCCCCCCCCCCGATGACGCTACACCCAATTTTACTGCCACGTGCTGCTGTAATCCCACAGAACAGGGAGCCGCTGTGATTTAAAGGGTTAACCACGTGACGGTACCACTGAATAACTTAAATCTTCAAAATGTTTCAATAAAGGAGAGCAGCAGGACATGGGGAAACAAATAAAACAAGAGTCACAGTTCGAAAAGTTCTCGACAAAGAAACAGAACCAGACATCAAGACAAAATCTCAACACAAACACAACACATATGGACACCATTTCCACCCAGGAGGAGCGTCTGTGTGGCACTTGTATGACGTAGTAGTGATACAAAACCTGTGTGTGTGTGTGTGTACAGAGTAGACTGTCCGTCTATGTTCACTAATTGCACTTGAGGATGATGAAATGGTCATCAGACCGCCAGTCAAGGTTCTGCAGGCTTTTGGCATTTTCCTGGAAATGTTTGACAAAACTCTAACGGCCCGGGACCAACTGACGCCCAACACCAACAGAGGAGGAGGGTTTTCCAGATTTAGCGCTGAAAGCAAAACGGACGCTCTTTCCCAACACCAGCAGAACGACAGCGAGTCAACGGGTAAAGATCCCCAAGTCACACGACACACAGAAAGGTATTAAGGCTTGAAGAGAACGGTTACCAACACATGTGAGGACCAGCGTTCCCTGCAGGACTCGTTCCTGCTCTTCTGATCCGATCTCTACCGGCCGAGAGGTTTTCCCCAACGGGAAACAACAAGATGAAAATGGCCGACTAGCTGAACAAATCTGAAGCGCAGCTAGCTTTGCATTATGGGAAATCAGCACAGGCCAATCAGATTGCTAGTCTGAAACCGACAGTTATATAATAGGCTAGGCTGGATTAGCCAACCGTCCCTTACCGAAATGTTTAATAATTAGATTTTTTTAACACTAGACCGACCGGGATTTCCCTCCTACCTAAAACGACCATGGGCGGTCAAAATGACGGCAGGTTTTTAAACTCTATATTCTGGCAAGATAAATACCCAGTTGAGATATTAATGCATTACATATGTTAGTATGTCTGTTACGAAACTAACTGACACCCAACATTAAAATTTTAACAACTTTAATGCTATTTTTCAAACAATTTAAAATGGCCGCTGTCCAACGGCTGTAAACACTGCAGCGCCTCGGTGGTGGTCACGGTGCGTCTGTACCCAGATATGTTGGACATAGTATCAAGTTTAGACTACTTCTCTCCCCTGGAGGGCGCTAGTGTGTTTCTAGGACACAGCAATGAACTTCACCAAGGAAATGACGACACCAACACACGTCATAAATACTGACGTGACGCGCACCGTCACGCGCAAATCACGAGCGGCCGCTCATGGTCGTTTTAGGTAGCTCTTATCATACCGTTCGTATCGTGTGCAATTGATCTATAACTCATTTTAAATGCAAATATATCCAATTTTAGGAGAATTCAGGGAGCGGCAGGTCTGTAACTCCCCCCCCCCCTCCACAAAATTATTATCTTGGTCGTCTGCTTTAAAGGACTAGCCTCTTCTTAACTTGAATTGACTGGAGTCCTGACGCCTAAAAAACAGGAAGAAACCATTTCGTACATAAAGTATGAAGTTAAAAAAAGACATCAGGTCATTAAGATATAGTCCAGCTTATTAAAACTAATGATCACTTCTGTTAAAGACAGAAAAATAGAAGAAAAGATCAGGCCTCAGGCTGAGAGGAGGACAGAGACACTAGTGGTCAAGTCAAAGTAAAGGAACCTCTCACCAACTCTTGACAGTGGTTACCATCCAGAGGTTTGGACCTTGATGAGAACCTATGGAAGTTGTGCATGTGCATCCCAGTATTAACACGACTGTATCTAAACTGTCCAGTGAGCCCATCGTGTGAGTGTCATCATGTCACTACAGAGTACTACATGTCACTACAGAGTACTATCATAGTACTCCAAATACTTCTCTAAGTTCCAGGGGAAACCATTGGATTATGACCGCTGTGAAGAGGAACCAGAGCAGATATGATAAATAACCTCAGAATGACCCATTATCAGGAATAAAACTTAGTGTCTTTGCAAATCTGTGCAAAATAAGACTTAATTAGTCCACAAAAAGTCTGTCAGTGGTTTCTATTCTACCAGTGTGTTCAACACATTGTTCTGTCAGCTCTTCATCTATTTACAACTAGCTCTACAGCATCAGTACCATCCTCCCTAAGAGGACTAAGACATTCCTTAAAGGTGAAAATCCACTCTGAACCAGAACCCACTGGTGTCGCTGCTCAGTTATGACCGTCTGCACCACCAACCTGTCATTAGCTGGTTCCAGACGGTGCTGGGTGGGTTATCGGAAAGTCCCTGGTTTTGGTTTTACCCCCCCCCCCTTTTCTCCCAATTGTACTTGGCCAATTACCCCACTCCTCCGAGCTGTCCCGGTTGCTGCTCCACCCCACGGCCAATTGTGTCTGTAAGGACACCCGACCAAGCCGGAGGTAACACGGGGATACAGACCAGTGATCCCCGTGTTGGTAGGCAACGGAAAAGACCGCCATGCTACCTAGACGCCCCTGATACCTGGTTTTATGTTTGCTGTAACAGTGACCACATGGGACCTGGTTTTTTTGAGACATCGTCAGTTTTGTCCCACAGTAACTCCATTGACCATTAGTGAAGCTCGCCTTGAAAACTACTGAAATAACATGACAAACAAAATGTCGGTGATGTTTCTAAATCATATGGGATATTTCTCTTTTGTCCTCTGTCTGTTAGAGGAGAAATACTTTCTCCACCAGCCACAGTCATCATATCTTTCTTCCTGGAATTTAAAAGCAGGAGCACCTAGAATTAACACGAGATATGAGGGCGTCCGGGTAGCGTAGCGGTCTATTCTGTTGCATACCAACATGGGGATCGCCGGTTCGAATCCCCGTGCTACCTCCAGCTTAGTCGGGCGTCCCTACAGACACAATCGGCCTTGTCTGTGGGTGGGAAGCCGGAAGTGGGTATGTGTCCTGGTCACTGTACTAGCACCTCCTCTGGTCGGTCGGGGAGCCTGTTTGGGGGTGGAATAGCGTGATCCTCCCACACGCTACGTCCCCCTGGTGAAACTCCTCACTGTCAGGTGAAAAGAAGCAACTGGTGACTCCACATGTATTGGAGGAGGCATGTGGTAGTCTGCAGCCCTCCCCGGATCAGCAGAGGAGGTGGAGCAGAGACCGGGACAGCTCGAAAGAGTGGGGTAATTGGCCAAGTACAATTGGGGAGAAAAAAAAGGGGGGGGTGAGATATGGATAAAGGGCAAGAGACTAGATTTTGAACTATACAAGATATTCAAATGAGGGTTATCTGGGGAACAGTTTAAAAGAGCTTAGCACAGAAGCTAACTCGGCAGCGGCACACAGCATTTGTCTGTATTGGCGAAAGGTGATGGGGAATAACGTGTGAACTCTGTATCACAGTGAATTTTCACCTCAACCTACAGTTTAAGAAGCAAAGCCTATCACAGTCCATCAGAAAGGCCTTCAGTAGGGAAAGAACACAGGGCGCACAGGGCCGTGGGAAACGGGCCGGAAAAGGCAGACATCACAGCACTCTCTGCCAGATGCAAAAAAAATAAACATTAAAATATATTGGACAATTCCCCTGTTTTTATTTATCTATGAGTTGAATGCTTGAGGAGGAAGTTCTGGCAAATAATTAGCAATACTGAATAATTATCAATTATTAAAATAACGCTATGCATCACGGTAAACGGACATTACATAGCCTAGTCAACTAGTAGCTAGTAGTGTTGCATCATTCAAGGTTGCTAGCTAGCCCAGTGGCACAGAAATAAATTTCGGATTTCTTTGGTAAACCACCAGCTTCTAAAAAGAGCACAATGGAAGACCATCATCACTAAACAGTAATTTCACACTGATACTTTTGCTGCAAAAATGGATTTGCCTATGTTGTGTGCTGTGCAAACTGGGCTTTTGGACTGGTTAAAATATTGTGTGTATTTGGAAATGTTCTTGTCCGCTGTGCGCAATGGCCTTATGAACCTTTGCATGTTCTTATCTGCGTGTGCAATGGGGCCTGGTAGTTGCAAGACTGGCATACGTTTCATTCATACTACAGTAGCCCATGTTATATTAGAACGTGACATTAAGAATGGACTTCACAAAAAAAAAGCTTTCACTCCAGCTCATTAAATAAAATTCAGTTTCTGTGTTTGAAGTATAGCCTATTCATTATGAATGCTAACCGCAACCCCCCCAACCCACCCCACCCCAACTTGTACACGCAAAAATGCATCTCCCACTACAGCACTCCCAACTTAAAGCATCTTCCCACGGCTCTGAGGGTACCCAGTCAGGAAGGAAAGAAAATGGAAAGAAAGGAAGGCAGGAAACTAGAAAACTAGAAAAAGTGGCAGACACAACTGGACGATCACCTTACTTAATTTTGTGACAACAGTGAAAAAACATAAAAAAATAGAAATCAGATTCAACAAACTCAAGGGAGGAAAGGGTACTAGGAGAAGGAAGGGTACGAGGAGAAGAGAACAAGGAGAAGAGTAAGGTCGGAGAGCAGAACATTCCACAGTCTCAGAAGAACTTGTCATCGATACGGAAGTGCGGCCGCGTCACATCATCTGGGTTGATGAAGACCGAAATGGATTTCCCAGGGTTCTCAGTGACCAGCTGCTGGAGTTTCTTGGCCAGGCGATCATCTGGTTGGTTCTCTCCACTGGCGTCGGACTGCGGTGAAGGCAGGTTGTTGCCACTCCCCCGCCACTGTGTGTCCGTGGTCAGCCTGTTAGCCGCTTTGGCATGCTCGATGGTGGTGCGAAGGTGCTCGGCTGGGTCAGAGCGGACCGAAGAAAGTTTGCGGGCGTGCAGCATGGCCGTCTCATCAGACAGGTGTTCCAGCATGTTGCATTGTGGTATGAAGTAATTGGGACACAACTTGTTGACAAGACAATACTGCAGGTCATCGATGAGGCCCAAAAGGAAATGGGCGGAGAAGTCGTCCTGGGCCAGGTAGTTTGCAGGGAGGCGGTCGCAGGCCCACAGCATCATACTGCGGAGGTGATATGGGCTGATGGCTTTGGGGCGTGACAGTAGTTTGATGATGATGGCTTTACAGGCCTGGTAGGCCTGCATCAAGCTGGATGAGATGCACTTCTTTAGCTGCACCTCACTGCGGGCGAATGACAGGCGCCACTCATTCTCCTTGCGGCCCTTGAAGGAGCAGGCAGGGAGCAGGTAGAAGCCGCTGATCACCTCCTCCTCTGTGATCTTCCCATCCCAGAAGTGGTTCTCCATCAGCCAGCTCTGGGCCACAGCAGGCCAGCCTTTAAATGACACCACGGGGACGATGTCATAGAGCATCCTGCTGCTGCCCACACCCAGGATCACCGAAATGATGGTACCATTCCTCTCCACCTTCTCCACACGCGGCATCCCTCTCTGAGGCTTCTTCTGCACCTCCATCAGGACCAGCGAGATAGACTGGTAGAACCAATCAGCCACCAGCGTGGGAGAGAAGAAGTAGTTGGTAGCGCCATTGATGTGGTCGACAATGGTGCAGCAGTCCTTCCACTTGTTGATGGTCCCCTCATCAAAAAGGCGGAGGCTCAACCAAGAGTGGCACAGTGCTGAGTGGCGCATGTCTAGGGTCACAGGCTGGTTGCGGTCGTGGAGTTTGAGGGCTGGCACCAGCAGGGTGAAGTCCATGTCATAGTCGGTGCCGCGGGCATAGACGCTCAGCTCGTCCAGGTCCATGTCTACCACACCCTCCCGCACCCCTCCTGACAGGAGAAGGTACTCGTTGGCCACTGGGAGCTTCTGGTCAAGCTTCTGCACCATACCTGATGGACAGAGACAGGAGGGAGAATCAGAATCAGAACCAGAACCATGTTTATTGGCCATGTAGGTTTGCACATGCATGGAATTCTACTGGTTTCGTGGCTCTCTGTGTACTTAACATAGAATAACAACACTACAACACAACAAGCACTGAAAGAAAGAAGCATTAAGAGGTTTTTGGTTTTAATATGATTTAGTCATGCAAATATTCCTTATAATATGTATGAGGAATGGAGGAATGCAGTAGTTCATTTTGTTAAAGAATTTTTTTGTTCTCTCCACACAAAGGTAAAAGGTCACAGGTAAGGTCCAGCAACAGAACAACATCTCTGTTTTGGATTCCCTACTCACGCCCTCTGTCGAACACCCACAACAATGACCAAAAATATTCATTCATTCATTATACCCACTTAGTCCAAGCCTGGGACACAGTGGGTGGAAATGTATCCCAGCATGCATTGCGCAGAAAACAGGCAGACAATATGGACAAGTCATCAATCCATCAGACAACACACACAATTTACACCTATGGGCAATTCGTTCTGTTTCTAACATTTATATGAAATCAATTTAAATTTAGAATATTTTCAAGTGAAATGGGGGGTGACTCCTTTCAGGGTTTTTTAGTATAGGATTCTTTTATACATGCTGGGATTAGTATAGGATTATTTAACCCAGCCACTGTGGATGCACAAGCCAGTGCATTCTTAGTGCCAGTCCCAAGCCCGGATAAATGGAGAGGGTTGCATCAGGAAGGGCAACCGGCATAAAACCTTTGCCAAATCAAAAATGTGGACCATAAATCAGATTTCCATACCAGATTGGTTGAGGCCTGGGTTACCAACGACCACCACCAGTACTGTTGGCCAGCAGGGTGCCGGTGGAAACTATGCTACTGTTGGGCGAAGGAGAACGAAAGGGGGAAGGCATGTCCAGAGGCAGCGGGAGAGGAAGGGTAGGAATGTGGAGGTGAGAGTTGGAACTTTGAATGTTGGCACTATGACTGGTAATGGGAGTGAGCTGGCTGAAATGATGGAAAGAAAGAAGGTAGATGTACTGTGTGTGTAAGAGATCAGGTGGAAGGGGAGTAAAGCTGGGAGCATCGGAGGTGGATTCAAACTCTTCTACCATGGTGTGAATGGGAGGAGAAATGGAGTAGGGATAATTTTGAAGGAAGACTATGTCAACAGTGTACTGGAGGTGAAGATAATGTAGGACAGAGTGAGTATGAAGCTGGAAATCGATGAATGTTATCAGCGCATATGCCCACATGTTGGGTGTGAGACAGAAGAGAAAGAAGAATTCTGAAATGAGTTGGATGAAGTGGTGGAGAGTGTACCCAAGGAGGAGAGAGTGGTGATTGGAGCGGACTTCAATGGGCATGTTGGTGAAGGGAAAAGAGGTGATGGGCAGGTATTGTGTTAAGGCAAGAAATGTGGAAGGACAGATGGTGGTGGATTTTGCAAAAAGGATGGAAATGGCTGTGGTGAATATATATTTCAAGAAGAGGGAGGAACACAGGGTGACGTACAAGAGTGGAGGAACATCCACACAGGTGGACTATATCTTATGTAAGAGGCACGATCTGAAAGGGATTGGAGACTGCAAGGGGAGAACATAGCTAGGCAGCATCGGATGGTGGTCCGTAGGATGACTTTGGAGACCAAGAAGAGGAAGAGAGTGAAGGCAGAGCCAAGGATCATATGGTAGAAGTTGAAGAAGGAAGACTGTTGTGTGGAGTTCAGGCAGGAGGTAAGACAGGCACTGGGTGGTAGTGAAGAGTTGCCGGATGGCTGGACAACCACTGCAGAAATAGTGAGGGAGACAGCTAGGAAGGTACTTGGTGTGTCTTCAGGACAGAGGAAGGAAGACAAGGAGACTTGGAGGTGGAATGAGGAAGTACAGCTAAGTATACAGAGGAAGAGGTTGGCAAAGAAGAAGTGGGATAGTCAGAGAACTGAAGAAAGTAGACAGGAGTACAAGGAGATGCAGCGTAAAGCGAAGAGAAAGGTGGCAGAGGCAAAGGAAAAGGTGTATGGTGAGTTGTATGAGAGGTTAGACACTAAAGAAGGAGAAAAGGACTTGTACCGATTGACTAGACAGAGGGACCAAGCCGGGAAGGATGTGCAGCAAGTAAGGGCAATCAAGGATAGAGATGGAAATGTGCTGACAACTGAAGAGACTGTGTTGAGAAGGTGGAAGGAGTACTTTGAGGGGCTGATGAATGAAGAAAATGAGAGAGAGAGAAGGTTGGATGATGTGGGGATAGTGAATCAGGAAGTGCAGTGGATTAGCAAGGAGGAAGTGAGGGCCGCTATGAAGAGGATGAAGAGTGGAAAGGCAGTTGGTCCTGATGACATACCTGTGGAAGCATGGAGGTGTTTAGGAGAGATGGCAGTGGGGTTTTTAACTAGATTGTTTAACACAATCCTGGAAAGTGAGAGGATGCCTGAGGAGTGGAGAAGAAGCATACTGGTACCGATTTTCAAGAACAGGAGTGATGTGCAGAACTGTAGCAACTACAGAGGTATAAAGTTGATCAGCCACAGCATGAAGATATGGGAAAGAGTAATAGAAGCTAGGTTAAGAGGAGAGGTGATGATCAGCCACAGCATGAAGATATGGGAACGAGTAATAGAAGCTAGGTTAAGAGGAGAGGTGATGATCAGCGAGCAGCAGTGTGGTTTCATGCCATGAAAGAGCACCACAGATGTGATGTTTGCTTTGAGAATGTTGATGGAGAAGTATAGAGGAGGCCAGAAGGAGTTACATTGTGTCTTTGTGGATTTAGAGAAAGCATACGACAGGGTGCCGAGAGAGGAGGTGTGGTATTGTATGAGGAAGTCGGGAGTAGCAGAGAAGTATGTAGGAGTGGTGCAGGATATGTATGAGGGCAGTGTGACAGTGGTGAGGTGTGTGGTTGGAATAACAGATGGGTTCAAGGTGGAGCTGGGATTACATCAAGGATCGGCTCTGAGCCCTTTCTTGTTTGCAATGGTGATGGACAGGTTGACGGACGAGATCAGACAGGAGTCTCCATGGACGATGATGTTCGCGGATGACATTGTGATCTGTAGTGAGAGTAGGGTGCAGGTGGAGGAGAGCCTGGAGAGGTGGAGGTATGCACTGGAGAGAAGAGGAATGAAAGTCAGTAGGAGCAAGACGGAATACCTATGCGTGAATGACAGGGAGGACAGTGGAATGGTGAGGATGCAAGGAGTAGAGATGACAAAGGCGTATGAGTTTAAATACTTGGGGTCAACTGTCCAAAGTAACGGGGAGTGCAGTAGAGAGGTGAAGAAGAGAGTGCAGGCAGGGTGGAGTGGGTGGAAAAGAGTGTCAGGAGTGATGTGTGACAGAAGGGTACCAGCAAGAGTTAAAGGGAAGGTTTACAAGATGGTTGTGAGATCAGCTATGTTGTATGGTTTGGAGACAGTGGCACTGATGAAAAGACAGGAGGTGGAGGTGGAGGTGGCAGAGATGAAGATGATAAGATTTTCATTGGGAGTGATGAGGAAGGACAGGATTAGGAACGAGTATATTAGAGGGACAGCTCAGGTTGGACGGTTTGGAGACAAAGCAAGAGAGGCAAGATGGAGATGGTTTGGACATGTGTGGAGGAGAGATGCTGGGTATATTGGGAGAAGGATGCTGAATATGGAGCTGCCAGGGAAGAGGAGAAGAGGAAGGCCAAAGAGGAGGTTTATGGATGTGGTGAGGGAGGACATGCAGGTGGCTGGTGTGACAGAGGAAGATGCAGAGGACAGGAAGAGATGGAAACGGATGATCCGTTGTGGTGATCCCTACCGGGAGCAGCCGAAAGTAGTAGTAGTAGTAGTAGCAGTAGTAGTGGTAGTAGTAGTAGTGGTAGTAGTAGTAGTTTGTATAGGATTATTTGAATTTTAGGAGTATTTAGGATCATGTTCATGAGCAGATGTTACTGTTATATTATACTGACCAGTCAACAGTAGGTCAGTCGGGTCATTCAGTAGTAGACAAACTAGAGTAGTATACTAGAAGCTCCAGCAGAGGGCGGAACATCACCACAATGACAGGAGTAACCCTCAGCCAAACCCGCCCCCACCCACAATAAAAAATAATTGAGATGGTTTGCAATTCAAGTGCTTTGCTGACAAAATGAGAACCCTTACTGACTTGACTGGTCTACATCTTAGAGGTGCTGCTACATGAAGAACTCCTGATTCTGTTTTTCCGTTAACTTAATAAAATCTGAACCAGAATCAGAATCAACTTCATTGACCAAGTGTGCCTATGCACACGAGGAATTGGACTCCGGTACACAGCAGCTTCTAGCACTTGCAGACATCACTCACACAAAAAAGAGAAAACAACACAACCATCAAAAGATATTACACAACATACTGATGCATTAGACTACACACAGACACAGAGCTGTGTCTAGTGTGTATTCCAGAAGACCTACATCAGATTAATATATAGTGCGTGCCAGTTTTATATAATAAAATGTATATCTCATGTAGGGATAGCTAATACGAGAAGGCTGTGTGCAGAGGCAGACAACATGGCCGCCTGCAGGATGTGAGGTGAGTGTTGTTGGTGTGGAGTGAGTCAGGCTGACTTGTTCTGTGTCTTACATTTTACCTGGAACAGAGACTGACATATTCACACACGTTGAGCCAATATGACATTTAAAGAGCTGCAGAGAGCCTAGGTGTCCAGGTAGGGTAGCGGTCTATTCCGTTGTCTACCAACACGGGGGTCGCCGGTTTGAATCCCCGTGTTACCTCCGGCTTGGTCGGGCGTCCCTACAGACACAATTGGCCGTGTCTGCAGGTGGGAAGCCGGATGTGGGTATGTGTCCTGGTCGCTGCACTAGCGCGTCCTCTGGTCGGTCAGGGTGCCTGTTCGGGGGGGAGGGGGAACTGGGGGGAATAGCGTGATCCTCCCACGTGTTACGTCCCCCTGGTGAAACTCCTCACTGTCAGGTGAAAAGAAGCGGCTGGTGACTCCACATGTATGGGAGGAGACACGTGGTAGTCTGCAGCCCTCCCCGGATCAGCAGAGGGGGTGGAGCAGCGATCGAGATGGCTCGGAGGACTGGGGTGATTGGCTGGACACAATTGGGGAAGAAAAAAGGGGGGGGGGCTGCAGAGATCCTGACTCAACAGGATTTTCAAACTACATTGAGGGGTTTTTAGGGAGTTGTTCCTTATCCGATGAAGGACAGGATGTTGTGTTGCTGTAAAGCCCCTTGAGGCAAATGTGTAATTTGTGATACTGGGCTACACAAATCAAATCGACTTGACTTGACTTGACTTGGGAACAAACAGGAGTGATGGGAGAGAGGACATGTGGATCCGGCTGCATGCGACTTGGTTTCATCACTGAAACATTCCTGTAAGGTTGTTTTTGAAAGATTTCCGAAGCATTTTCACCTGGCTAGAAAGACCTGACATCCATCCAGAGGCGTAGAAACCAGGTCCAGAAAGTAAAGGTCCAAACCATGTATTTGCTCCACTCATGCACTCCACCAGCAGATTCTAGTCATCACCACTTCTCAACTAGGTAGGGAAAACTAGCTAATGACATCAGCTGGTTTAGTAACATGGTTGGAGCAAATACACGGTTTGGACATTTACTTTCTGGACCTGGTTTTTACAACTCTGCATCACAACCTCCAAGTTCTCAAAGGGAGGATGAATTATGAAATTAATTCAACAAGAGAAAAAATGTTGCCTACACTTGGCAAACCGCTGACCATGTCCACAGTAATGACCAACGCAGCGATCCACCAATCAGTGTTTAGCAATCAGCTCCAGCTTCCAATCATCCTCTGTCATCAGACACCCCCATATGTTTGGATATTCAAAATTACACTACGGATCTTTGAAGTGGGTTTCATTTTGGTATCTGAAATTAAAATGACGACTAGTAAAAACTGCATTGTCGATATCTGACATGGGAGTTGGTCTAGTAGGAGTTCTGTTGCAGATATCCAGAAAGTTCATTCTAGATATCAAAAATACAGTAGTGGATATCCGAGACTGAAAGCCCAATACACGTGAATGGCAAAAGTGACGTCATTTGTACTTGGAAGAATGACGTTGTGGTCATCTGAAATGTTCATTTTGACCACGAAGAACTGAATTACAGATATCTGCAATATATCCAAAATGTTAAAACAGCCACTTATACTTGTTAAGTGTTTAGGGATATCTTGGAACTGAATTTTGACTATTTCTACAAGGAAGAATGTTATTGTGGATATCTTTAATTCCCAGTCTGACTAGTGAGAATACAACGTTGACTTGGAGAAATGCTATGATGGCTATCTAAAATGTAGTGACAGATAGGAGTGTGGTTCAATTGTTTTCGATGGTGATGGACAGGTTGACGGATGAGATCAGACAGGAGTCTCAGTGGATGATGATGTTTGCGGATGACATTGTGATCTGTAGTGAGAGTAGGGTGCAGGTTGAGGAGAGCCTGGAGAGGTGGAGGTATGCTAATCCCAGGTTGAGGAGAGCCTGGAGAGGTGGAGGTATGCTAATCCCAGGTTGAGGAGAGCCTGGAGAGGTGGAAGTATGCTAATACCAGGTTGAGGAGAGCCTGGAGAGGTGGAGGTATGCTAATCCCAGTTTGAGGAGAGCCTGGAGAGGTGGAGGTATGCTAATCCCAGGTTGAGGAGAGCCTGGAGAGGTGGAGGTATGCTAATCCCAGGTTTAAATACTTGGGATCAGCGAGCAGCGGTATGGTTTCATGCCAGGAAAGAGCAGCACAGATGTGATGTTTGCTTTGAGAGTGTTGATGGAGAAGTATAGAGGAGGCCAGAAGGAGGTACATACATTGTGTCTTTGTAGATTTAGAGAAGCATACGACTGAACCGTGGACTGAACTGCTTGGTTCTGCTCTGTTACTCTGAAACCCAGTGAGAACAGTTTGATGGAACACCTCAAGCAACCTCTTCTCTAAAGAAACTCTGGAAGACTGGTCTGGATCCACTAGACCGAACTGGTTTCACTGGAACAGACTGGTCTTACTGGACTCAACTCAACTCATGGTACCGGGCCGGTCTTACTGGACTCAACTGGTCTCATGGTACCGGGCTGGTCTCTCTGGATGAGAGTGGCTGGCTGTGCTGTGGGCTGGCGTGATGTGAAGAGATGAGGAGAGACGCTCTCTCTCTGCCTCACCCGTTACTTCCTGTCCACTGACTTCAGGATGTCTGCTAGCTCTCACACTCACACACACACACACACACACACACACACACACACACACACACACACACACACACACACACACACACACACACACACACACACACACACACACACACACACACACACACACACACACACACACACACACACACACAGACCAAACCGGGCGGTGATAAACAGAACGCCTGACTGGTTTCTACCGCATTCCTGAACTGAAGCAGAGACACAACAAAGTCACAGTCTGAGATCCACCAAACAAACCAGTCCTGACTGGTGCTTACTGGGAGCTGACCAGTACAACCACAGTCCTCTACTGGTGCTTACTGGGAGCTGACCAGTACAACCACAGTCCTCTGCTGGTGCTTACTGGGAGCTGACCAGTTCAACCACAGTCCTCTGCTGGTGCTTACTGGGAGCTGACCAGTACAAACCACAGTCCTCTGCTGGTGCTTACTGGGAGCTAACCAGTTCAACTACAGTCCTCTAGTACAACCATCCATGCTTTCATTGTCCATTCTCACGTCATCCAACACAGACTGACACGACGCTGTTGTCTTTCCCAGAAAGCACTGGGCTGAAGGCAGGCAGATGCCCAGCCAAACCCGTCTCTAACTCACCTGGTGTGTGTGTGTGAGTGAGTGAGTGAGTGTGAGAGAGAGAGAGAGAGAGAGAGAGAGAGAGAGAGAGAGAGAGAGAGAGAGAGAGAGAGAGAGAGAGAGAGAGAGAGAGAGAGAGAGAGAGAGAGAGAGAGAGAGAGAGAGAGAGAGAGAGAGAGAGAGAGAGAGAGAGAGAGAGAGAGAGAGAGAGAGAGAGAGAGAGAGAGAGAGAGAGAGAGAGAGAGATGAAGGAAAGAGAAATGGACTCAGAAACTGAGATAGATGGAGATGTTTCGGTGTGTTCGGCATCATATCGATACTAATATTAACATTAATATCAGTATTAATGTGTTTCTGGAGCAGATCCAGCATCATAATGAAAGGTTGTCCTTCACTCTTTCATCCGCACATCTCTCTCTCATCTCTCTCTCATCTCTTTCTCATGTCTCACCGCAGAAAACCACTGACACACGTCTAGATCTCAGCCTGGCAGAGGAACTGGTGGTCCACACCTCAGACTGATGTCCCCTCAGCTGTACTGTCCATCCATCCATCATCCCAACCACTTACCCTGCTCTCAGGGTGGCGGGGATGCTGGAGCCTACCCCAGCAGTCATTGGGCGGCAGGCGGGGAGACACCCCGGACAGGCTGCCAGGCCATCACAGGACCGAAACACATTCACACCTAGGGACAATCTAGTACGGCCAAGTCACCTGACCTACATGTCTTTGGACTGTGGGAGGAAACCGGAGCACCTGGGAGAAACCCACACAGACACGGGGAGAACATGCAAACTCCACACAGAGGACGACCCGGGACCACCCCCAAGGTTGGACAACCCCCGGCCTCGAACCCAGGACCTCCTTGCTGTGAGGCGAGCATGCTAACCACTGCACCACCGTGCCGCCCCTTTTTCATTTGATCTCAATTAAAATAAGATATTTTCTTTCTAGTGGATCAGTCGAGGGCGGCACAGTGGTTAGCGTGGTCACCTCACAGCAAGAAGGTCCTGGGTTCGAGCCCCGGGGTAGTCCAACCTTGGGGGTGGTCCTCTGTGTGGAGTTTGCATGTTCTCCCCGGGTGCTCCGGTTTCCTCCCTCAGTCCAAAGACGTGTAGGTCAGGTGACTCGGCCGTACTAGATTGTCCCTAGGTGTGAATGTGTGTGTGTGTGAATGTGTGTGTGTGTGAATGTGTGTGTGTGTGTGAATGTGTGTGTGTGTGTGTGTGTGTGTGTGTGTGTGTGTGATGGCCTGGCGGCCTGTCCAGGGTGTCTCCCCGCCTGCCGCCCAATGACTGCTGGGATAGGCTCCAGCATCCCTGCGACCCTCAGAGCAGGATAAGTGGAAAATTCGGAAAATGGATGGATGGATGGATGGATGAATGGATGGATGGATGGATGGATGGATGGATGGATGGATGGATGGATGGAGGCTCGGGTTAATAAAAGCCTCCGTCGGTGCTGTGCCCTCACAGCCCTCCACCATGGTGACCCCTGAGAAACAGGGAACAAGCCCAAAGAAGATTTAATATTTTGGGTGGGGGGTGAGGGGGGCTCCTTTACTCCCACCCCCTTCTTTCAGACACAGTCTCTGCAGGTGTCTCCTCTGTGCACAGGAGGGAGGTTTGAATCTCCACCCATTACCTCCATCACACCTCTTACAGGTCCACGTTGCAAAGCAGCTCTAACATGATGAAATACACCACATATGATCATACGGTATAGCTGCTCATGTCTCACATATGTTGTGTACACCCTTTCTGCATCCATCACATCCATCACTTCCATCACATCTATCACACCCATCACATCCATCACTTCCATCACACTATCACATCTATCACACCCATCACATCCATCACTTCCATCACTTCCACCACACCCATCACATCATCACATCTATCACATATATCACATCCACTACTTTCATCACATCTATCACATATATCACATCCACTACTTGCATCACACCTATCACATCCATCACATCCATCACATGAATGTGATGTGTGTATTGATAAATTCGAAACGTGAAAATGCCTTTTGGCATTACACACAAGTTAAGCGCGACTAACGTGCGCGCTTCCCTCGTCAGACGTGTTGAATAAATGCTCGTCTCGTCTTCACCGTATCTCGGATGTGTCCCTGCACGACTGAACACGTCCCCGGCGGACGCGGTGTGTGTGCGGGCAGTGCGCCGCGTCACGCAGCGGCGGCGGCGGACGCAGCGGCGGCGGACGTTACCGAGCATGGAGAAGATGAAGTCCTTGGCCGTGTGGATCTCCAGAGCCCGCTGGTCGTCGTACTCCCGCTGGTCGTGCTTGCTGAACTCCTGGATAAGCCGGTTCAGGTCCTCCATGCGGGCCCCGGACCTGAAGTCCAGCTCCGGGAGAGCCTGCGGCGTCTTGCCGTTGCTGCTGCCGCTGGCTGCGGAGGAGCCCGGGGCCGCGGTGGGGCTGTTCCCCAGGCTGTTTACCGAGCCTGCCCGACTGGAGAGCGCAGGGGCCGCCATGTTGGCCTTCCGAATGATAAAGAACCCACACACGCCTCCTTCACGTCCGCGGCGGAAACGTAACGCGCTCGTCTTTAAGAAAATAAAAGTCCCCCGGCGACGCGGCGTGATAACGTTATAACGTTTCGCGATAACGACCGCGGGTTTATTTTAATGGCGTCGGAATCAGGGGGACCATTTATTATTATCTTGTTCTGTTTTATGTATTTCTATAACCTGTTGGTTGTTCTGTTGTTGGCAACCTCGTCCAACCGGAAGTGGCATTTCCGATCGTTGTTAGAGTTCAGGGCAAAGTTCTGCTTCGATGGCTTTTAGAGCAGCGAAAAGTGCCGGGTTTAACCACGTTTCTTCGTCATCGTGATAAATGTGTTTGGTTCAGGCCAAAAGCGAGGTAACATTTTGATTCGGCAACTTATTGATGCTGAAATGTTTTGAAAGCAACTTCGTCAAACCGGAAGTTGTGTACCTGATGGTTTCCGGAGTATTGACCGCAGGGTTTCCCCGTGTGATGGTTTTGCGTTTCTGGATAACAAGATAAAAAAGGCTGAGGATTTTCTCTCACTTTCAAATTGCTGTCAGTCGATGTAGTTCAGTCACTACGAGGCATCTGTCCATGCACTCCATCTAAACACTGGTCAGGGACCCTTTCCTATCCACACGTGGTGTTGTTGTTCGGAAGCAAATTCAGTTCTTTATTGTTTTACTTTTTATTTTGAAAAGCCAAGAAACAAAACCTCACCTATCTGATGCCATATTTTACACATTTCTCACGCTTCCTCCCTATAAATAAGGTAAATAAATACAGCAAAATGTAATATAATATATTGTAGCGAATTCGGGGGTCAACGAAACCACAAGAAATGCCGCGGCCGGGAAGCGAACCCGTACCGCCCGCACCGCAGGAGGTATCGTTAACCACTAGAGTAAAGGGTCGGACTCGCGAGTCAACAGCCAGCGTGTCTTCTTATCCATGCACGTTACAATATAAAAATATGAAATATACAATAACAACAGCAACAACGATAATCATAGAAAAAATATATAGTTGGAGGAGACAGATGTTGTAGGGTAATGTTATGCAGCCAACAACTCCCCCTCCTACACTTGCAACAACAGATGTATACCTTATAGGAATAAATATTCATGACAGAGTCAACGAATATAGGGCAAGCAAAATACAGCTATACTTTACCTTACATGAAGTGAAAGAAATGGGAATAATCTGTCATTCAGTCTTGTACCTCTCCTCAAATCAAATGAGAAAATGCACTCCACAGCCTCCAACAACTGGTCCTTTCTACCAACGGTTCTGTATGAAACTTGCTCGTATCTCGCTTAAAATGACATGACCGGAACCTGATGTGGACTTCCATTGTCTTGAATTTATTCTCCATGCTTGTCACTGACACCTGGTCACGCATTCTCAGGTAAAACCCACGAGCACAATCACAACAATAGTCTAACAGAGGACAGCACTGACCCACCGGTGAATCACTCACTGACGACGAGGATGATGATGCTGAATCAGACAAGGACTTTTTTTGTTATTTTTGTGTATTCAGGTTACAATCCTGAAGATTTACATAGAAACAAATGTCTTCTTAAAAAAAATGTTTAATCGCTAATCATGAACACTTTCAGTAGTTACTGTCTGGCAGGACTTTCACAGGAAAAAATTATGAGTGCATGACACAGTTAAGAGTGCAGAATAAATTACTGAACATTAAAGTGAGATCAGTCGAGGTACACCATAATTCTTACAGAACGAGATGTCTCGTCCATTCTCATCAGCCATCGAATCTGGAAGGTTGTGTAAATTCTTCTGATCAGGGGTTCTGAAATTCTTCAGTTCAGGGATTCTGAAATTCTTCACTTCAGGGATTCTGAAGCTCCGAAGTTCAGGGGTTCTGAAGTTCCGAAGTTCACGGATTCTGAAATTCTTCAGTTCAGGTATTCTGAAGTTCCTCAGTTCAGGGATTCTGAAGTTCTTCTGTTCAGGGATTCTAAAATTCTTCACTTCAGGGATTCTGAAATTATTCTGTTCAGGGATTCTGAAATTCTTCAGTTCAGGGATTCTGAAATTCTTCAGTTCAGGGATTCTAAAATTCTTCACTTCAGGGATTCTGAAATTCTTCACTTCAGGGATTCTGAAATTCTTCAGTTCAGGGATTCTAAAATTCTTCACTTCAGGGATTCTGAAATTCTTCACTTCAGGGATTCTGAAATTCTTCACTTCAGGGATTCTGAAATTCTTCTGTTCAGGGATTCTGAAATTCTTCAGTTTAGGGATTATGAAATCCTTCAGTTCAGGGATTCTGAAATTCTGCATCGATCCAAACACACAAATCTTCTTGAGTCATCGCCTTTTCAATGAAGTCACTTATTAACTCATAAAACTGTCAAAAGTTCCCGGTACTCATGAATGGAAACTCTCCCCGGAAAGGTGGAGCGGAGGGAGGGAGAGGCCTAGAAAGAGGTTTTTTTTTACACGTTTAAATTCTACATACAACACATAAAAAAAGAAAGAGGGGTGAAATAAAAGTAAAGAAAATTAAATAAATAAATTTAAATACATAAATAAAAGGGGGGAGTCCTAGGGGTTCTCTGCAAGTTCAACTTGTGCTATCAAGTCCGAGAGTTCCATAGCCTCAGTGATGAGAAATAACGACATGGTTCCCTTTGAAACTTGAATACGTTTTGCAGCGTTTTCATGAATCTGTTCTTATGCAAAAACAACTTTCTAAGACAAATAACTGTGTTCATTGTCAAATCATGTGTGTAGGAAACAAGGAGTACAGAAGATTTAGGAGTGCGGAAGAGAGGTGAAGAAGAGAGTGCATGCAGGGTGGAGTGGGTGGAGAAGAGTGTCAGGAGTGATGTGTGACAGAAGGGTACCAGCAAGTGTTAAAGGGAAGGTTTACAAGATGGTTGTGAGACCAGCTATGTTATATGGGTTGGAGACAGTGGCACTGATGAAAAGACAGGAGGTGCAGTAGGAGATGGCAGAGATGAAGATGATAAGATTTTCATTGGGAGTGATGAAGAAGGACAGGATTAGGAACGAGTATATTAGAGGGACAGCTCAGGTTGGACGTTTTGGAGACAAAGCAAGAGAGACAAGATTGAGATGGTTTGGACATGTGTGGAGGAGAGATGCTGGGTATATTGGGAGAAGGATGCTGAATATGGAGCTGCCAGGGAAGAGGAGAAGAGGAAGGCCAAAGAGGAGGTTTATGGATGTGGTGAGGGAGGACATGCAGGTGGCTGGTGTGACAGAGGAAGACGCAGAGGACAGGAAGAGATGGAAACAGATGAGCTGCTGTGGTAACCCCTAACGGGAGCAGCCGAAGTAGTAGTAGTAGTAGTAGTAGTAGTAGTAGTAGTAGTAGTAGTAGTAGTGGTGGTAGTAGTAGTGGCAGAAGTAGTTGCGGTAGTGGTAGTAGTAGTGGTAGTAGTAGTAGTGGTGGTAGTAGTACTGGTTGTAGTAGTAGTAGTAGTAGTAATAGTAGTGTAGTAGTGGTAGTAGTAGTGGTAGTGGTAGTAGTAGTGGTGGTGGTAGTAGTAGTAGTGGTGGTAGTAGCAGTAGTAGCAGTAGTATTGGTATTAGTAGTATTAGTAGTGGTGGTAGTAGTAGTAGTGGTGGTAGTAGTACTGGTTGTAGTAGTAGTAGTGGTAGTGGTAGTAGTAGTGGTAGAGATAGTAGTAATTTGGTGTAGTAATTTGCATATGAAACTGGTGGTTGGTTTGGGTCGTTATACCACTGTATAGTTTATAAGGGTGGGGACACCTGCAGTCAGGTGAGGACACTGTATAGTTTATAAGGGTGGGGACACCTGCAGTCAGGTGAGGATACTGTATTGTTTATAAGGGTGGGGACACTTGCAGTCAGGTGAGGACACTGTATTGTTTATAAGGGTGGGGACACTTGCAGTCAGGTGAGGACACTGTATAGTTTATAAAGGTGGGGACACCTGCAGTCGGGTGAGACTGAAGAGGTCTCTTACATGATACTGAGACGTGTCTGTCAGTAGACATGGGTCCAGATGAACTGGTTCAACCTTCTGTCACCTTCTTACCTGGACTACCGAGCAGCATCTAGACGCGAGACTGGAAGCTCTCCGGCAGAAAGCCCTGAAGGGGAACTTCTCCCGTACGCCACTAGGGGCAGCGCTCCTACCCTGACCCGGAAGTGAAGGAATAAGAAGCGGTTCGTCGGGGTGACTCGGCGTCAACATGGCGTGGAGAGGTTGTTTTCTCAGGTTTTGTCGAGAAGATCTGCTGAACGCAGGGCTGAGAGAAGACAGGTAGGGAACTGAACCCGATCTTGAACCCGAACTTGAACCTGAACGCGGTTCGTTAGAAGAGACTCGTGTGGTTTCTGACATGTGCGATGAAGGACGCTGAGATCGTCTCAGCTGGTGTGTGTTTGTGTTGGCTGGTGGGCGGAATGGCTTGATGGACACCTGTCAGTCAATCAGTCAGTGAGTTTACCAGATAGCTACCGGACGTCAGTCGTCCTGGTTTGGCGCAGGGTGAAGTGACCCGCATGAGAGTCAGGGACCAGCAGAGAACGCGTTTCGCAGCGCCACATAGTAATCACATGGCAGTAGTAGTATTTGAAGTATTGGTAGTAGTACTAGGTTTTGTGCATAGTAATTGTATCATAGCATGATACGCAGTAGTAGTTGGGGCTGGACACTCGTCCAGTGTGATGGTTTTATCCTCTTTCAGCGGGGTTGCGTCACAGTGGTTACGTCATATCCTGATAACGGTTTGTTGTCTGAATAGATTCCAGCGAGAGCCGATGAACACAACTTCTGACGACATGACATGTGAAACGTGGCAGGGAGGATTATATGTCAGAGAGTATTATATGTCAGGGAGTATTATATGTCAGGGAGTAGTATATGTCAGGGAGGATTATATGAAGAGAGTATTATATGAAGAGAGTATTATATGTCAGGGAGTATTATATGTCAGGGAGTAGTATATGTCAGGGAGTAGTATATGTCAGGGAGGATTATATGTCAGGGAGTATTATATGAAGAGAGTATTATATGTCAGGGAGTATTATATGTCAGGGAGTATTATATGTCAGGGAGTAGTATATGTCAGGGAGGATTATATGAAGAGAGTATTATATGAAGAGAGTATTATATGTCAGGGAGTATTATATGTCAGGGAGGATTATATGTCAGGGAGGATTATATGTCAGAGAGTATTATATGTCAGGGAGTATTATATGTCAGAGAGTATTATATGTCAGAGAGTATTATATGTCAGGGAGTATTATATGTCAGGGAGTATTATATGTCAGAGAGTATTATATGAAGAGAGTATTATATGTCAGGGAGGATTATATGAAAAAGGTTTTGGTTTGATATTATACTTGACCAATTCAGTGTGATGAGCCTCAGCTCTTTACATGGTATTTCTGAAAATTATATATATATATATATATATATATATATATATATATACACACATATATATATATATAATATACACACACATATATATATATACATATATATATACATATATATACATACACACACATATACACACATATATACACATACACACATATATACACACGCACACACACACACATATATATATACATAGTATATATACATATACATATATATACATGTACATACATATATATATACGTATATACATACATATATACGTATATACGTACACACACACACACACACACATATATATATGTGTATATATATGTATATATATGTATATATATATAGTGTAGGGCAGCACGGAGGTACAGTGGTTAGCGCAGTCGCCTCACAGCAAGAAGGTCCTTGGTTCGAGCCCCGGGGTTGTCCAACCTTGGGGGTGGTCCCGGGTCGTCCTCCGTGTGGAGTTTGCATGTTCTCCCCGTGTCTGCGTGGGTTTCCTCAGGGGGTGTGTGGGTGGGTGTGTGTGGGTGGGGGGCGGCACCACCTGTCATGGTCTGGCAGCCTGTCCAGAGTGTCTCCCCACCTGTCACTCAGTGACTGCTGGGATCTTCTCCAGCATCCCCGGGACCCTGAGAGCAGGAGACGCTGTTGGATAATTGATGGATTTCCATTACAAGTTGAATTTTCCCTTTTAGCACCAGTGTTTTTAGTGGTGATACTGGTCAGTGTTACTGGTGATACTGGTCAGTGTTACTGGTGATATTGGTCAGTGTTACTGGTGATACTGGTGATAGTGGTCAGTGTTACTGGTGATACTGGTCAGTGTTACTGGTGATACTGGTGATACTGGTCAGTGTTACTGGTGATTGTGGTCGGTGTTACTGGTGATACTGGTGATACTGGTCAGTGTTACTGGTGATACTGGTGATATTGGTCAGTGTTACTGGTGATATTGGTCAGTGTTACTGGTGATACTGGTGATATTGGTCAGTGTTACTGGTGATGCTGGTCAGTGCTACTGGTGATAATGATCAGTGTTAATGGTGTTACTGGTGATAATGGTCAGTGTTACTGGTGATACTGGTGATACTGGTCAGTGTTACTGGTGATACTGGTGATATTGGTCAGTGTTACTGGTGATACTGGTCAGTGTTACTGGTGATACTGGTCCGTTTTGATTCTAATATGGCTGAAATGATGAAAATGTCAACATGTAGCTCAGTATAAAGGGGAATGTTTGAGCCGGCGGTTAGAGTGTGGTTAACCATGAGGCAGGGGTGCTGAATGACTCCAGAGGAATCTCCGGTATCTCGCTGTCGTTCTCAGGTTACGTCATCACTTCCAGCAGAGGTGTGGATTCAGGAGAGAAGCCAAGAAAAGCGAGCTGAAGAAAGGCGTGGAGGAGGAAGGGCACTCCCCAAAGACAGATGCCAGTGAGGCTTTGCTCCGCAGGCGCAGCCTGACGCCGGCCTTGGACCACCAGACGCCACACGGTCCCTCCCGCGCCTCCCGGCTGGTCAAACCTCTACTCTTCACCGTAGGGGTAGGTGATGCTGGTACAGGACCATCACGAGTTATCAACTAATGCCCCTTTTCCACTACATGGTACCGGCTCAACTCGACCCGACTCGCTCCTGTCTCGTTTTCCATCACCGTAACAGAACTCCCTCAGTGTAGGTTTTCGGTACCTGCTCCAGTTTTTTTTTAACCTCGGCAAAGGTGGTACCAGTTACCAAAACGCCGGTACTTTCCGTAATGGAAAGCGAAAAAGGGCGAGTCGAGTCAAGTTGAGCTGGTACCATGTACTGGAAAAGGGGCATTATATTACACTATAACGCTTAAATAAAACACTTAGGAGTACTTTTTATGTAGCAATTAACTCAATGAATCATCAGAACAATGAATTAATTAATTACTTGATTACTGAGATGGTCATTAGTGACACCCAGGGAACAAATCTTGCAGTTGTGTGTAAGCCTTGTTAACTCGACCCTTTCTCATGTACACCTGGAAGCTGACCAGTACAACCACAGTTTTCTACTGCTGGTTACTGGGAGCTGACCAGTAACCAAAAGCGTTACTTCTATTGATGTCTTACCTGAAGATTTGTAGTTAAAAACACTAAATCATGGGGCATCCGGGTAGTGTAGCGGTCTATTCCGTTGCCTACCAACACAGGGATCGCCGGTTTGAATCCCCTTGTTACCTCTGGCTTGGTCAGGCGTCCCTACAGACACAATTAGCTGTGTCTGCGGGTGGGAAGCCAGATGTGGGTATGTGTCCAGGTCGCTACACTAGCGCCTCCTCTGGTCGGTCGGGGTGCCTGTTCAGGGGGGAGGGGGAACTGGGGGTAATAGCGTGATCCTCCCACGCACTACGTCCCCCTGGTGAAACTCCTCACTGTCAGGTGAAAAGAAGCGGCTGGTGACTCCACGTGTATGGGAGGAAGCATGCGGTAGTCTGCAGCCCTCCCCAGATCAGCAGAGTGGGTGGAGCAGAGACCAGGACGGCTCGGAAGAGTGGGGTAATTGGCCAAGTACAATTGGGGAGAAAAAAGGGGGAAAAATCCACAAAAAAAAAAAAGCTAAATCATCTTAGTCAAAGATGGCACATGCCTATGAGCAAGGCATTAATTGCAACAGCATAGGCAGAGATCACAGTGTGGGTGGGCACAGAGAAAATCAGGTGGCCTGAGCCCATCCAAGACCAGTCCTACTTAACAGGTTCTGAACCGCATATGTTAAAAAGCTAGTCCGTTACCGCTGTGTCAGCCTGAGTGCAACACGGTCTGATCACACGAGCCTCGTGCAGCGGTGCTGGAGCGTTTGTGAAGCCTTTAGAACTTCCTGTGTTCCTCCAAGCCCATGTGCAGGACTGATCAACCGTTACCAGAAACGTTTAGCTGCAGTTATTGCTGCACAGGGGGGGGGGGGGGGTCACACCAGATACTGAAAGCAAAGGTTCACATACTTTAGCCACTCACAGATATGTAGTACTGGATCATTTTCCTCGATAAATAAATGACCAAGTATAATGTTTTTGTCTCATTTGTGTAACTGGGTTCTCTTTGTCTACTTTTAGGACTTGTGTGAACATCTGATGATGTTTTAGGTCATATTTATGCAGAAATACAGAAAATTCTAGAGGGTTCACAAACTGTCAAGCACCACTGTACATCATCGGAGGTAACGCTACAGATACCAAGACAAACATTAACAGCATCACATAACCTGGTATGGCGGCCATACACACACACACACACAAAATTTACAATTTCATGTAGCAGAGGTTTTTATCCAAAGCGACCTACAGCTGAGAGTTAACATAAAGCAACAAGGATCTAGCCAGGACACGACAACACAAGTTTCAAAAAACTAGGTTCAAGTCCGACAGACAAAGGTGTCAACAGGAAGTGCATAAAGGCAATACATAGGGTGCAGAGAAGTGTTATTTTTTGTTACCACCATCAGGTGTGGAGGTGTTGGAGAAAGAGCTGGGTCTTTAGCTTCTTCTTAAAGATGGGGAGGGACTCAGCAGATCGAATGGAGTTTGGTAACTCGTTCCACCGCTGGGGAACTACAGAAGAGAAGAGTCTGGCTAGTGACTTAGGGCCCCGTTGTGGCAGAAGTGCCAGGCACCTTTCATTGGCAGAGCGTAGTGAGCAGGACTGAGTGTAGACCTGAATGAGGGAGTTCAGGTAGGCGGGAGCCGTTTTAGTTGCTGTTAGCATTAAGGTTTTGAATTTGATGTGGGCAGTAACTGGGAGCCAGTGGAGGGATATGAACAGCGGAGGGATATGAACAGCGGAGTGATATGAACAGCGGAGTGACATGTGCTGTTCCGGGGTGGTTGAAGACCAGACGCACCGCCGCGTTCTGGATCATTTGCAGAGGTATGAAAATGCATGCAGGGAGACCTGCCAGTAAGGAGTTGTAGTAGTCAGCGTGTGATAATACAAGAGCCAGTGCCAGGAGTTGTGCTGCATAGTCAGACAGGAAGGGTCTAATTTCCCTGATGTTGTACAGGGCAAATCGGCACAACCGAGCAATCGAGGCCACGTGAACCTTAAAGGTTAGTTGGTCATCAGTCATGACACCCAGGTTTGGGGGAGACTTTGTGGGCATGAGTTGGGTTGATCCGAGCTGGATATTGACCTGTTGTTGTAAGGATGGACTGGCTGGGATGACAAGGAGCTCAGTCTTAGATAGGTTAAGCTGAAGGTGGTGTTCTTTCATCCATGCAGAGATATCAGCAAGGCATGACGATATCGTGCCGAGGCTGTGAGGTCACCTGGTGGGACTGATAGGAAGAGCTGGGTATCATCAGCATAGCAGCGGTATGAGGAACCATGGGAGCAGAGTTTTAACACATTAGTAGTTTGGTTAATGGGGTTAACGTCACCAGTTGGAGTCATGTAAGAAGAGTTTTGTCTGATGGGAACCGGTCCTAACGCCACATCAGTTTACAGGCTGCTCCTTTGGCACGGCGGCTATCTGGCAGTATGAGTCTCTGAAGTCTCGCGTCCAGAGTTACTTCAACGAGGTCCGAGCTGATTGGCTAGAGAAACTACGGCCGCAGAAACAGGGAGACTTCCGCAAACAGGTTTGGTTTCAGCTACACAGAATGTCCTGTAAATACAATGTCGTGGGTTTGGTCCCACCAATATCCAATGTTTAGCCTGCCTAAGAGCCCTTTAGCAAGACACTGGAGCCACCCTACATACTGCACCTCCAGACTGGTTTATGAATCTGAGAGCCACCTGTCATAAAGAATGTACGATGTCACGATCTAAAATTGAATCATATGAGTAACTGTCACAGTCATCAGTAGAGTCTTTCCTCACCAGGCTTTACATGGCTGACTGGACGAGCCAGGTGCACAAATGATAACTTCATAATTCATCCTCACATAATTAGGTCATACTTTGTGTTTTATGTGTCAGTCGTTTTGTCTCGGAAGGTCCGTGGAGTTGTGGCTCCGTAGTTTTTATTCTGTCCACTTGATCAAATGCAGGGACATTTGTCCTCATCACCAGTAAAACCTGCTATGACGAAATGACTCAAGTCAAACTTGAAATTATTTTATCCGTTTATTAATTTATTCGTTTGGTAATCCAATGTGATATAAAACGTGTATAAATAAATGTGATTAAAAAAAGACTACGTACTATTAAAGTGGACTAAAAAGACAGACGTTGTGAAATTGAAGTTAGAACTGAAACATGAATCGGTAAAATCATCAGGAGGACTGAGGATGGACGAGTTGTGATTCGGTGATGTCATGAGGAAGGCAGCAGGAGTCATCTCTGATTGGCTGTTTTTGTTTTAGATCAACCAGTGGTGGAATAGTTTAAGTGAGGGACAGCGCACAGTCTCAGGTGAGTTCTGTACTCGTGTGTCTTTATGTTGTAGCATCATCATCATCATCATCTACCAGCACGTTATCACTTCCTCTTATCATGACTCTTCCTGTCTCCCAGAGCTTTTAGCTGCTAACAGTTAGCTTCTCCTGTCCAGCTTTTTGTTGCTGTTGTAAAAACCCCGCCATGTCCTGTTGCCGTCCTGTGTTGTTGAGTTCTTTCCTTCTTCTTGTGGCTGTATGATGAAGAACTCTCGTGGTTGTGGTGATGCAAAACCTTCGAAAAATGTTTGTTCTCGCTACCGCTGCTCCCTCTCTTCATTCACGCTCTGGCTGGCTTGACCAACGCTGCTCTCTGTCACTACCTGATCTGAGTCAACCACCCACGTGTGTGACTCACATCTACGGTTGACCCGGATCGGGCAGCGACAGTGTCAAACCCAACACATTATGTATTCAGGTATGAGGCCTGAAAGCAAACGAGAGGTCCGTCGTATTTCGCAGGCCAGCAAATCATTCACTGCTGATCTCAGCACAGGAGAACTGGAGGAACACTGGAGGAACCAAAGATAGTTCTCCTCATTCACCTCACCACCACATGACAGTGCCATAGTCTCCAGTGTTAAAACTCTGCTATAAGAATACAGTTTCAACTGAAGGATTAATCACAGCCACAGCTGGAAATCATCTGAGCAGCTACGATAAAACTCTTCCCACGGCTGAGCTACGTTTCCTACCGTTGTGTTATGGAGGAAAGTCAGTCAGCAGAGCAGCAGCCGTTCACCTTCATCCAGTTCATATCATGAAAACCGCGACACTTAAACTCATCTGAAGTCTTTTAATAAGGGCTTGACATGATCATCGCCTGGTCTCTGCAACTTCATGCCACGCTTGGTGGCGTTCGTGCGAGGGCCCACCTGGGAGGCTGCACAGCCACAGACTGACAGGCAAGACGTCTTTCTCAGGTAGATTTTATAGCTGGACTGCTGCATATTAACAACCTTTTATTCCATATTTTCCATTCACCAAACATGGGCGCTGTGCAGAAGTCTTATAATGGCAGGAAAAGCTCTGGTTACGCCTGGCGGAGGTCTCCATTTTGCACTCATAAAACACTTTTTGCGGTGGCCTCACCCAGTATCGTCCATGCAGTGTCTTTGTCTGCGTCTGCGTCTAAGTTTTGTCTTTGTTTTATGACTGGGAGAGCTGGCGCTGGATCGGCTGGGAGAGCGGGGCAGGCTAAGCTAACTGCTAGCCCATGCAGACCGGCGGTTCTGACAGTCCTCCTAGCTGGTGTCCACTCTCCTGGACAGTGATTTTTTGTTTAGTGTGGGTATGTGTGTTAGTGTGGGTATATGTGTTTTTGTAGTGTTTGGGTGTGTTGTTGTCTTTGTGTTGTACTGCTGTGGGCTGTATGTTGTACTGCTGTGGGTTGGGGGTTGGGGGAAATAGCATTTCGTTTCATTTCATGTGTTTAAGTGCATGAACTGACATGACAACGTGTTCCTGGGTCCTCTAGTTGTTACTGTTATCATCATCATTATGACTGTTATCATTCCTCTAATTGTTACTATTATCATCATCATTATGACTGTTATCATTCCTCTAGTTGTTACTGTTATCATCATCATTATGACTGTTATCATTCCTCTAGTTGTTACTGTTATCATCATCATTATGACTGTTATCATTCCTCTAGTTGTTACTGTTATCATCATCATTATGACTGTTATCATTCCTCTAGTTGTTACTGTTATCATCATTATGACTGTTATCATTCCTCTAGTTGTTACTGTTATCATCATCATTATGACTGTTATCATCCCTCTAGTTGTTACTGTTATCGTCATCATTATGACTGTTATCATCCCTCTAGTTGTTACTGTTATCGTCATCATTATGACTGTTATCATTCCTCTAATTGTTACTATTATCATCATCATTATGACTGTTATCATCCCTCTAGTTGTTACTGTTATCGTCATCATTATGACTGTTATCATCCCTCTAGTTGTTACTGTTATTGTCATCATTATGACTGTTATCATTCCTCTAGTTGTTACTGTTATTGTCATCATTATGACTGTTATCATTCCTCTAATTGTTACTATTATCATCATCATTATGACTGTTATCATCCCTCTAGATGTTACTGTTATCATCATCATTATGACTGTTATCATTCCTCTAGTTGTTACTGTTATCATCATTATGACTGTTATCATCCCTCTAGTTGTTACTATTATCATCATCATTATGACTGTTATCATTCCTCTAGTTGTTACTGTTATCATCATTATGACTGTTATCATTCCTCTAGTTGTTACTGTTATCATCATCATTATGACTGTTATCATCCCTCTAGTTGTTACTGTTATCGTCATCATTATGACTGTTATCATCCCTCTAGTTGTTACTGTTATCGTCATCATTATGACTGTTATCATCCCTCTAGTTGTTACTGTTATCGTCATCATTATGACTGTTATCATCCCTCTAGTTGTTACTGTTATCGTCATCATTATGACTGTTATCATTCCTCTGGTTGTTACTGTTATCATCATCATTATGACTGTTATCATCCCTCTAGTTGTTACTGTTATCGTCATCATTATGACTGTTATCATTCCTCTAATTGTTACTATTATCATCATCATTATGACTGTTATCATCCCTCTAGTTGTTACTGTTATCGTCATCATTATGACTGTTATCATCCCTCTAGTTGTTACTGTTATTGTCATCATTATGACTGTTATCATTCCTCTAGTTGTTACTGTTATTGTCATCATTATGACTGTTATCATCCCTCTAGTTGTTACTGTTATCATCATCATTATGACTGTTATCATTCCTCTAGTTGTTACTATTATCATCATCATTATGACTGTTATCATCCCTCTAGTTGTTACTATTATCATCATCATTATGATTGTTATCATCCCTCTAGTTGTTACTGTTATCGTCATCATTATGACTGTTATCATTCCTCTGGTTGTTACTGTTATCATCATCATTATGACTGTTATCATCCCTCTAGTTGTTACTGTTATCGTCATCATTATGACTGTTATCATTCCTCTAATTGTTACTATTATCATCATCATTATGACTGTTATCATCCCTCTAGTTGTTACTGTTATCGTCATCATTATGACTGTTATCATCCCTCTAGTTGTTACTGTTATTGTCATCATTATGACTGTTATCATTCCTCTAGTTGTTACTGTTATTGTCATCATTATGACTGTTATCATTCCTCTAATTGTTACTATTATCATCATCATTATGACTGTTATCATCCCTCTAGATGTTACTGTTATCATCATCATTATGACTGTTATCATTCCTCTAGTTGTTACTGTTATCATCATTATGACTGTTATCATCCCTCTAGTTGTTACTATTATCATCATCATTATGACTGTTATCATTCCTCTAGTTGTTACTGTTATCATCATTATGACTGTTATCATTCCTCTAGTTGTTACTGTTATCATCATCATTATGACTGTTATCAT